>NC_090762.1:20932643-20937643 GCF_036898095.1 Palaemon carinicauda
AGGGCCAGCCAATGGCTGCTGATGATTCATCAGATAGACCTATAGGCTCCCCCAAACACCTCATCTTTAGCTCAAAAGGATGATGAGATTGCAGCGACCAAAGAAACTAACGAGTTTGAGCGTGACTCGAACCCCAGTCTGACGTTCACCAGTCAGGGACGTTACCACATCGGCTACCACAACTTCCATCATTTATAATAAGCTTTAAAATACAAAAATATTTTTGTATTCCCTATACTTAGACATAAATTCTCTTTTACCCCAAATTTTATCTTTCATAATACAAGTGTCTTATTTTTCTTCCTCGTTTTGCATTAGTATTTCTTCTCATTTCCTTTTTTATTATTTCTTTGTTTTTATTATCATTCTCTTTTGTCCTCAGATTCTGTCCATGTACCGTAGAAAATCCCTTATTCATTTGCCCTCATTCATACGTAATTGCAATTTTATCTTTGCTGTTCTCAATCTATAACTTATTGTCACACGTTAAACTCTTCTGCTTTTTTAACATGATACTCAATTTTTACTAATGTTATTGATACCTTTTCTTTTATTTTGTTATTATCGTTAGCCGTTATTCTTTATAACATCCCTTTTATTTATTTTCATAGTTTTATTCTGGGAACCGCTTTGCTTTTCTTTACTTGCCAACCCTTGATTCAGTTCCCTTCCTTTATTTCGCTTTTTTTTTACTGTATAGTTTCAATACTCAGCATTTTCCCTCTTTGTTAATCATAGAACTTACATGCCTATTCCTTCCTTAATTCCTCTTTTTTTCATTTACTTCCCTGTTCTTATTCGCAAATTTACTCACGTTTATTTTCCTTTTTTTTTTAGTTAGTTCAACCTTAATCCTTATTACATTAAATAAACTATAATTCCCTTCCTCTCCTGTGTCTTTTTCCTATTTCTATACACGTCCATACCTTTCATTCTTTTATTTCCACGCTTTATTGTCTTTAAGCCATTTCCTCATCCTTCCTCGTAAACCCTCATTTCCTTCCCCCTTCTTTTCCCATTCCTTTCCATACCTTTTTCCCTTTTCCCCATTCCCATCATTCCTGTCTCCAACCTCTTTCATTCAGAAAATCCTCTCTGGACGAAGAAAAACAACCGCAGGAACTCAAGTAAGGCTCGGGTTTTTTTTCGATTATTTTTCCCCTTTCTTTCTTTCTTTCTTGTTCCTCTGTCTCGTCTTCTAAAGCCTGAGGCAACAACTTGTAATGGGATATGTAAATGAGACCAACACATATTTGTAACGTGTCTCACTCGATGACTTCAAGATGGTGTTTCGGGATACCTACGTTCGCATATGTAGATGGAATACATACTGGGTTGTCTTTGAACTCACACACTAACATTTGGATATATATATATATATATATATATATATATATATATATATATATATATATATATATATATATATATATATATATATAACGTTCGCATATGTAGATGGAATACATACCGGGTTGGCTTTGAACTCACACACTAACATTTGGATATTTATATATATATATATATATATATATATATATATATATATATATATATATACATATATATATATATTTATATATATAGGTGCAGTAAGTTAGGTATTTCTCGATTTATGCGTGTAGAAAAGACCGTCATAAGAAATCTGTTGTGGATTTTTTATGATTATTTATTTAAATATAAAGTCCCATCATTTCTCTCTCTCTCTCTCTCTCTCTCTCTCTCTCTCTCTCTCTCTCTCTCTCTCTCTCTCTCTCTCTCTCTCTCTCTCTCTCTCTCCTTTATATATATATATATATATATATATATATATATATATATATATATATATATATATATATATATATGTATTTATATATATTATTATGTTTATATGAATGTAAATATAAATAAATATATATATATATATATATATATATATATATATATATATATATATATATATATATATATATATATATATATATATATAAAGAGAAAATGAAACCATGTTCTTTTGATATTGATACCCATATGGTTACATGCTAGTAATAACTTCATGATTCTTGTTTCAAAAGTTGCGTAAGAAAATGGAACTCTAAATCCCTTTTAGGTCCATGTTTGTTGAATGATTGGTCTTTTAGCAAACCACTACTAGCTCAGTTGACTTTTTTGCCTCATTATAATTCATAGTTATTTGCACCAGACTATTGAAGTTGGTTGCAAGCATTATGACCATCGCCCGTCATCTTTAAAAAGACTTAGAGCCGTATAGATAATATAGTTTATGCTGTAAAGGAAGGAAAAGCCAGTTACTTGGGTCATTGGTGACCCGGTCGTTATCTGGTCCCCCTGGTCCTAGTTCAGGGAGAATTATCAACATATGGCAAGATAACTTATAAACAAAGGCTAGTAAGCTGATTCACCGAAATAAGGATGATCTTTGATTATCGTCATCATCATCATACCTTTTCACGTCAACTCAATAGCTAATCGAGAGCTTGGTCAGCTTCTTCAAGATTACCATCAGAACAGCTAGGACCTCTCAGGTAACCATGGAGTATGTGATTCCTAGATTGGATGGACTCTCCACACCTACACTCGGGACCAACTTAGTGGGCCCTGGGTACACTGAACACTCAGATTATCCCCACCTAAGCAAATTATCCCCGGTACCTCCAACTCAGTCTTTTCGACTGAATGAAGTGCCGCATGGGAGAGTTTCATTTGGGTAAGGATGAATCCAATGTGATGTTTGATCAGTCTCAGTCCATCCTCTCAATCTTTTAGTCGATAAGGATTCATTGCCAAGGCAGTCGACAATCACAAATCTCTTACGTGAATTCAGTCTTGGCTGCACCCATTGGTGGTAGTGACGAGGGTGTCTGTTGTCAGGCAGTCGCTTCTCTCTCTGCCTTACTGTTTGCTTCACGTTTCATGGTTGGTGGACAAATTCCTGCAAGTTTTTAGAGGGCTGGAAGAGGTGTTAGCTTATGTTGATTGTAATGATGCGACAGGCTTTGTTGAGTTCAGAGCCAGCGTTCCTAGCATGGCAAGATCTGGATCATGTGACAAAACAGTATTCAGCTGTTGAATAGCACAGCTCCAGAGCAGACTGCTTCAAAGTAATAGGGTCAGCTCCCCACTGTGAGTTTGCCAGCTTAGTTAACAAACTGTTACGGCTTGAAAGCTTTTTCTTTAGCTTCTCCGCATGTTTTAAGGAGAGTGTTACACCAAAATAGATAGGTGAGTTATTTGATTCAATATTTTCACTTCTTTCCTGGTATGGCATTAAGGAACCAATTTTTATACTGTAGTATTCTGTTAAGTCCTCAAGAGCTTTATTGAGGCGTTCTTATATTGCTGCAAAGTTCTTGGCTAGTGGAGACACTGCTACACTATACAACATCGCAAAGCCATACCTTTTACGGTGGTAAAAGGAGCTTTTGTTATTCATCCCATTTGCAATGAAAAAGTAAACTGTAAATACATTGCTTTCTTATGTCTTACGGTTAGTCATTCACCTTGTTCCTCTTACCCAGCTTAATCATAATACATAAATAATAATCAAGTGAATTATATTATATTCTAGAGGGCACCAAGTGAAGGGTTTCACAAGTTGATTTTTATATATGAAATTATTTTGTGATAATGGGCCATAAATTTGATTCTAATTTGACTGAAATTTAAGCAACACCTACCAAAATCCTTCAATTACGTCAGGATTATTCTAACCGTAATTAGTATGCAAATCAGCTGACCGTTTTCGTAAATAATTCGCTTTCATTGAGGACCTGATTTGATCGAAAGCACAATGATCTTCATTGAGACTGATTTTCTCAACGTGTATTACCAAATTGCATTTAGCATGAACATTATTATCTGAATAGGTGCCACTATATTTCATTATATTGAGGTCATAATTAGATTCTTCCTTTTTTTAACGTCCGTGAGGATTATGTGGAGTTAGATTACAGCTGCCTGTGCCTGGAGATTTCTACCATAATGTATGGATTTATATAGTTGTCAGTACCTTCTGGAGATTCATTGCGTAATATATTTATTTATAAAAAGTTCGTCTCTCAATCCCAAATGGATTCCAGAATGTAACTTTAATAGCTAGATTGTGCTCTTCGCGATTTCTTCAAACATTTTGGATAAGCTTATCACTTCCAGCCTTGAATTCAAAAGGAGAAATAAGTTAAGCCTTTTCCTGTTGAGTTGGAATTTTTACCAACGTATGCTAATAAGACTGAGATTGCTACTTAATCTGTTAAACCTTTAGAAGATTTGTACGTCGATGTGTGGCCTATACGTATCCATATCAAACCGGATTGAAATATCTTTTTAAGAGTAGGGATGATAAAAGAAGATGAGAATAAGATCCATTGTAAAGAACTTAAAAGAAAGTTGAATACTTAGTATAAGTAGCCTGAATGGCAGACACCCTTAACATTGATGTCTTTCTGTTTCACTAGCACTAGAGCCTCCCTTGACTTCTTTCTTTTGCCGACTGTAACTCTTTACGTACGAAAGGCATTTCACAAGGTAGCAGTTAATCTTTCGTTCTAAGGAAGAAGTATGACATGGTTTAGCCTAAAGTGACTACGAATTTCTCTCTTTGTGTGAAGTTTGTGCAAGCTCTTATGAAGATTACGCATTCATATTCGAGTTGGCATCGTATTTATTTCCTCAGAGTTACTGTGAGACTATAGTATACTGTACATTACATTCAGAAGGAGTATAGAGTATAAGTGGTGCGTTTATATATGAGAAAAGACCTTTGACCCAAGTTGTTTGCGTAATGACAGTGTAACTTATGTATCTTTAGGAAATGTATACATCTCGAAGACAGGTTTAGGATTTAGTGTATTCATGTCTGAAGTAGATTGTAATTTTAAACTATTTTGGAATTACCAAAAAGCAAAGGTTCGTTCTTTTTGGGCAGGGGATTTGACACTCAAGTTTTTGTCAAATTTTATTTTAATAGTGGCAATGGAAAAGCGTCAGTTTCATTGGTA
>NC_090762.1:20942643-20947643 GCF_036898095.1 Palaemon carinicauda
CGAAATCTCTAGAGAACTCTTTACTTTAGATCTGAAAATGATATCCATTGATTGGCTTAGGTGCTTGGGCTGGGTGTAAGCTGTTAGTTTTAATGTATGATTGATTCTGTATATGTAATTCAAACTAAGTTTGTTGTTATAGCATGTTGATGTATTTTTATGTTTTCATCTTTGATTATGAAAATATTACCATATTTGCAGTCATAGATGCAATAAATTTACCGTTCAAAAACGAATGATTTATCAATATAAGCAATTATGATGAAAAAATAGAATGTGGTTGGGGAGACATCACAGATTATTAGCAGTTAATGAAATAAAAGAAAATTCTTAACTAGATAGAAAGCACAAATTTTCCTCCAGGTGAAGGACTGATGTCATATTCTAACAATCATCGGGTAAACTTTATGAATAAAGAAGAAAAGGCGAAAGATGAAAAACAAACTAATAACATCACGTTGCTACGGCCATCCTAAGCGTTTCTCCCCTCACCCAAGGACATTTTGAAACCATATTCTGCAGAATATCTGGGAGTGTGAGAATTGTGACGAATATTCGGGCTGACAAGCTGGTGTGTAGATCATTAGGAGAACATAGGCAACACGGTCTTCCCTTTACTCTCTCTCTCTCTCTCTCTCTCTCTCTCTCTCTCTCTCTCTCTCTCTCTCTCTCTCTCTCTCTCTCTCTCTCTCTCTTTCTCTCTCTCTCTCTCTCTCTCTCTCTCTCTCTCTCTCTCTCTCTCTCTCTCCTCCGAGGCTGCGGGTATTATATATATAGTTCTATGTTTATCCATTTATATAGAGTAATATGAGGTCTTGTATTTTTCAATTATTAAACAGATTTCTTATCCATGTTTTCACTTTAGCTTACTCTATGACCTTCAATAAATTGCTGAACTTATTCAAGTAATGAACATTTAAACTTTTCGAAATTTGTTTTGTGATTATGTCCTCTGGTTATCAATGACAGAATGAATCGAGTCTACCCTGCTTACTTATCAGAAATAGATTTATAGTCTATTTTGAAATAGAAAACAAAAGTTCTCCTGCTTAAGTAGTGTGAAAGAATCACTTCATTAAAAAGATCCCAAATTAAGGTTCTTCATAAGTCGGAAATGAAATGAATGGAATATAATTCTTCCTTCTGGTTTGACAAATAAATTTCAGATGTTTTTGCTATCACTTATTCTTTATATAAGTTATTGTTGTTTATTTTGAGCTATTTTACATTAATCTTAAATCTCATTAAGGAGAAAATGGTTTCCCATCTGAGTGCGTAATTTATTGTGTAACTTCTTTCTGCTAAACCTCATCTTCATTATTACTTATTTCCTTCCTGTTACGTTAATGCCTTACAAGATTAGTTTACAAATTACTTTTACGCAATTTATTTCAAATTATCACTTGTATGTTTATCTTTTTAATTCTGTTTTTGTCATACTTAACCTCGTCACGTTCTTGAAAAAAAACTACGCATTTCTATGGTATTAAAGAAATGCATTACGAAATTCCGTATGTTATGTATTTTATGTTTCACTTTGCATTTTTTGCAATTTATTTCACAGCCTCTTTAAGATGTATATTTTACAATATGAAAGTTTGTCGTCTTGCTGTCTTGAGTGCCAGTTCTGAATAATCTTGCGGTGAGCAATTCGTAAACAGTGCAGTGTCAGTTATATATTCCATTCTCATATTGTTACATAATGATAACTACCCAAATAAAGCTTAGTCGTTGCACTAGAGGCTTGTATTAATTGATTTCCCTTCTCAAATTAAAATGTTTAAGCAGGGTTTGCTTAAACAACCCTGGGGATTGTGTCCTTGAAAATTTGGGAATATCTAATAAGAGAGTAGCGTGACGTTGCGCTTTTATAAGAATGAGTTCTCGTAATTTCAATAATTGTTTTATTGATATTATGGCCATTAAAATCATCATAAAATATATTATTTTATTATAGTGTTTTAACAGATCCTAATTGTGGTTACAGCTGATTTGGATAAAAGTAATGAGGGATTTGTTATGAAAAGATTTTAAAGGCCGCTCATGAATGGCAGAGACAAGGGACAGTGACCTTGCTCTATCAAGCAGGACAATGCCCTATAGACTGGACCAAAGAGGGCCAGGCAATGGCTGCTGATGACTCAGCAGATAGACCTATAGACACCCCAAAACCCCCATCCTTAGCTCACAAGGTCGGTGAGGTTGCAGCGACCAAAGGAACTAACGAGTTTGAACAGGTCTCGAACCCCAGTCTGGCAATCACCAGGCTAAGACGCTACCTCCAGGCCACCACAACATTATTATTATTATTATTATTATTATTATTATTATTATTATTATTATTATTATTATTATTATTATTATTATTATTATATTATTATTATTAAAGCTGGATTCAGCAAAGCGGGTGGTTCCATAGAAAGACTCGTTTGCTAATCCAGGAATTTATGTCTTTTGTAGAAACTTAGGGAGAATCCATCTCTTCCTAAATTTCCAAAGCAGGCTCATAATTTGTGCGTCACTCGCCAGTGCACATATCAATACATATTCCTCTTTCTTGTTCATATATCGACAATTTTTTTTAAGGTCGCTCATGAGCAATGGAGAGGACAATGCCATAGGGACTATCCACATAATTAGCGACCAAGCCCACTCTCCATCATGCTAGTACCAGGGACGGTTAGGCAATGGCTGCTGATGACTTAACAGGTAGATCTATAGGCTTCCCAAAGCCCCCTACCTGAGATCATAAGAATTGTGAGATTGCAGACACTGCTAGAAACTATCGAGCATGAGTGTGTCTTGAACTCCCGTCCAACAGATTCCTAAGCATGGACGTTTTCAATAGGCTACCCCAGCCTCTAAGATTTTTTTCGTAAGCACATTCTCTCTCTCTCTCTCTCTCTCTCTCTCTCTCTCTCTCTCTCTCTCTCTCTCTCTCTCTCTCTCTCTCTCTCTCTCTCTCTTTCATATCTCCAGAATCTATAATTTCATGTCTATTTCATTTGTATATCTTCTTCCTTTATCCTTACATGACCAAACCTCCAAAGAACTTTCAAGTCAGTCTTCATTATCGGCGTAACATATCAACTTTTCAATTTTTATGTTTTGAATATATTGCGCCACACAACCGTTGTTTATATATCCATTTTTTGACGATGGCAGCAATCATCTTCCATCCATTCTGAAGATTCTTAAAGTGAGTTCATATTTTCTGATATGTTTCCTCCTAACCTTCCCCCATCCCAACCACTTAACTCTTCTCATCACACTGATTACTCTAATTCTTTTTTATTTCCGTTAAGCCGCTTTCCTTATATAACCTAAGCTCTTTCATGAGATTTTACCTTCATTTTTAATGCAAAGCTAATAACCATTTTTTTATAGTCGTATGCAAACTCTTCTTGGAATTATTTGAATCAAAATACGAACAACTACATATTCCTGCAAATAAATATTACATTTCTACATAATAAAATAATTCATACTTAGCAAACGCAACAAAAACTGAGGCATGTAGTATATATCGATTTCAGGATTTATCAGAATATTATTCAAGGTGACTAAACAGATTAGTTTTGTTTTTATTTTTAAAGGTAAATGATAATTATAATTATTTTCATTACTGCAATATCTTGATGCTTCAAGGAAAATGATACCACAAAACATCCTTAACATTTGCCTTACTATATTTGTCATAATTTAGGCAAACTCGATCATATGCTGTATCTCAGTGTCCTTTTATATAATTTATCACATCACAAGAAACTGTGTATTGCAGTATGTGCTGGATTTGTATTTCAAAATCAAAAGAAATTTTACATTAAGCCATAAGTACGACACTGGATAAGGAAAATGAGATAGATGGATGGCGGGGAGGTAAGGGAAGTGCAGTTTGATATATTTAACGAGTGTCTTAAATTATCAACAAAGGTAATTTTAAGTGGGTATTCATCCCAAAAATTTAAGATTGTCGGGAAAACTCCTTCAATGTTGCGTTGTTTTTATGATAAAGACGTTAGTACTCTACTCATGCTAATTTGTTTTTCTTTTTCGATATATGTTCGTTCTAATATTCATTCCAGTAATGGAATATTCTTTATGTTGAATAATAAAAACAGGAATGTGAATGTGACGTAGTTGGTGGACTATCAAAATAATAATCAATGATGAAGGCAATCAGTATTAGTAGTGAAAATGATATTAGCAATTGGAATAGAAATGGCAAGTGTTTATGACACATTTATGATAACCACCCAGACAGTAATTGGATGTCATCTTATTAATATTTCTCTCCCGCTTTTGTTTTTCAGATGTCCCGACATGATGAGGTCCTGAGACTTCCATAGTTGGCCGCATGGTAAGTAAAATTACTTTTTTTATTCTCATCTGAAATTTGGTTAATCTAGATAAAATAATGTCACACATACCTACTGTACATGCACACAAACACACACGCACACACACACACACATATATATATATATATATATATATATATATATATATATATATATATATATATATATATATATATCTATATATATATATATATGTATATGTATATATGTATATATATATACCGTATATGTGTATATATATTATATATATATATATATATATATATATATATATATATATATATATATATATATATATATATATATATATATATGCATGTATATATGTATATTTGTGTGTACTAATTTAGATATTCATTTATTCATGGAGTTCTTCATGTGTATGATTTTATTTACGACAATTAATATATTCATGCTCGTAAATACTTCTCGTTAGTTAAAGTAAGGCAAAAAAAATTGCTTATAGCTGTCTTGGAGTTGTCTAAAGTTGATCTTCATAAAAGGAAAATCAATAGTTGTTAAAATTATTTTGGTAAAATATGTAGCCTATTAGTTAAGCTACTGTGCACATGAAATTTAGCTTTCCCTTCTGTGTATTTTGAATACTTTTTAGGAACGGTCGTATCTTTTTCAAGAGAC
>NC_090762.1:20952643-20957643 GCF_036898095.1 Palaemon carinicauda
CTTTGGATGAAGTTGAAATGTCAGCTGCGATGCTCTTTTGTCAACTCTAAACTCCTTCCTCCTCCTCCTCCTCCTCCTCCTCCTCCTCCTCCTCCTCCTCCTCCTCCTCGGGAATTCGCCGACAAAAAATCCGAACTGCAGCCGATACTCTTTCTAATCTCAAGTCCAATGACGCATGTAATGCTATTCAAATTAAGAGCATTATTCAATATCTTGTTGTCTCTCTCTCCTAATATTGAGGGGCGGCTCGCAAAATTGTTGTCCCAGACAAAATTAAGTTGTTACCAAAGTTTATGAATAGAATTGAATTACTTCGAAGGTGTAGGGGTGTTTGGCGCTTTTAGGGGGAGGATGGGAGGGGAAGAGGAATTTAGAAGAGAGGAAGGAGAACGCAGGAAAATGGAAGGAGTAGGGGGGGGAGATGATTGGGGTGGAGGTGTGGGCCTGAAGGACCTACATAGAAACCAAAGTCTTGGTGAAGTAGTAACATCTCATTTCCAGGCTGGTGAAAGTTTTCCAGAAGGTGGCCAGGGTTGGTGGGAGGTGCATTAAATTATTCCACAGGATGTAACGTAATTGGTTGTTTTCTTTTGCCCAATGTCACCTTTCTCCCTCTCCCCCTATCCCTCCTCTTCCCCCCTGTAACGCCAAAGTCACTGCCAATGATTTAGGTAGAATTTCCTCTGATTGTTTTCCGTGTTTGTGCAGGGCCCTGAATGGAGCCTATTTCCAGAAACAGAGGAAATTGTCCTGTAACTCACAAGAGAAGTTCGACGATGATTATACTCGAGATGGCGGATAAAGAGAAACTTTTAGTCGTGCTCTAGTTTTTATTTATTTTTTTTTCTCTGTGGACAGATATTAGCTTATATTTCTTTTCGGCTAAGTCAAATAAACAACGATTTCTTGTTCTCGTTTCACGACAGGGCCAGATGCACGCCAGTAAACGCAAAGAAATATGGAAGCTATTAATGAGTAAATCCTGAGTAACTTAATCTATTTTACCGTTTTATAGGTTTTGAGATTCCTGAAAATATGTGATAAAAACCAAATTTAATCCGCCATTAATTTCATTTTCTTGTTACCCAAAGTTAGTGATAATTGACTACTAAAAAACTGAAGTTAAATCAGTGTAGTAAATGCTAGTGGGCTCAATCGTATAACTAGTATTTGCTGATATTTCTTAATTGTATACATTATTTTATCATATTTTGCATGTAATTTGCATAAATGCAAAATAAATTAAATGGTAACGTTAGTTTCAATTTTGTTCAAAGTATGCAGAAGTTCCCTGATTAAAAAGCAATTAGAATATAAGTAAGAATATATTTTTTTTAAACGGTAATACTAAAACTTGATCATGATTTATTTTAAATCAAACCTTTAGGTGAGGAAAAAAGAAAATTTTGGGGGGCTTTTTAATCAGCGGAAAATCTTTCCAGATGTTGAGGAATTACTCTCTGGAAGTGGTCACTTGCAACCAGCTGGGTTCCACCTAATCTAATCTAATCATCCTCTCCTACTTCTACAACCCTCTTCCTCCACTGCCTCCTCTCTCTTTTTCTTACTTCTTTCTCTTCCTACTTTTTTTTTTTTTATTTCAACGAACGTCCTCCGGTAACAAGATGTAGTTGGGCAGATGAGTTGCTGAATGTGCGCTTCCACTCTCGATTCCTGGATGCCGAAAGAGCAAGTGTTATTTGGAAGGAGATTTGAGCCCTCATTCGCTCCCTCCACAAAGGTATTATAGTTGCCACAGCGTAGATTAAGAGTTCAGCCCGGGAAGTTTTGAGTATGGCTCTCTCTCTCTCTCTCTCTCTCTCTCTCTCTCTCTCTCTCTCTCTCTCTCTCTCTCTCTCTCTCCTCTACTTTACCCAGTTATTTTTCAGTGAGGTGAAATTCAGCGATTTCTTCTGGTAATAAAGTGCTCGTAAGAGTGATCATTGGCTTTGCTAATTACTAATTTTTTCGTTTAAAAGAAAGGATTATTCTCTTCCTAATTAATGTATTCATATCCCGCGCCTCGTCATAAACTATCTTCCCTAGCGATAGAACTTGGCAGTTGGTGTACTGGTTTTCCGAAAATACAAGACGAAAATCCGGAGACTATCCTACATTATATTACATTTAAATCCTTCGTTCTCAGTCATGATATAAACTTCATTTATTATTCGAGGTCTTTGCAAATTATTTGAGTTAATTACAATTTTCATGCCAATGTGATCATATTCGTAATAATTTTGATTTATTTTAAATGGATTTAACTTGTGCTGCTGTATCTTTTTCGTATTGTTTCACGATGGGATCTTTAATGCCTTCTATCACAGCGAATAAATTCACCTCCTTCGACTCTCTTTTTATTGTTTTATATATTGCAAAGATGAATTCTTTCTCTTCCGGTTTTCCTTCTGAAATTTGGCGATATTACTCAAGATGGAAAATGCTGAGCCTCTGAAATTCTTGCATAGGGCTGCACATGTAAGAAGACGTTAGCATATAATTTTCATAATATGGGGGAGTATTGAGTGATGCTCCAATATTGTTTTTCCCGCGCGCGCCAAACGAAGAGGTCACAGCTGGGCCTGGCCGACAAATGGCCGACCTCGTATTATTCAAATATGGCGGGAGAGGATATTGCACAGAAATCCCTCTTCTTCCATCTTCCAGGTTCCCGTTCGTGATCTCGGATGCTTTGTTTCACTTGTAGGAGGTTATTGGGAGAAGGAGCGAGAGAATAGGAATAGTGGAGGCGGATGAAAGAGATGGTGGAAGAGGGGGGGAGGAGTGTGTTTGTATGTTGGTGCTTCTGGGAGCATATGGAGAGAAGACGAAAGATCGTTTAAAGAAAATCAAAGGAGAATTTTGAACACTGACGTTTATTGTCCCTAAACGTATATTCTGAGAAATGACTAATTGAAAATACTAATGTGCCATCCGAGGAATTATTGTAATAATTTTGGAAGATGGTAACAATGATAATGAGGTTATGGTGCTTCGCTTCTATCCTCCATTCTAAATCACAGGCTTGTTTTGTCTTTGAAGTCGCTCTTGCTTAATGAACACAATTATGAGACACCTGATAATTGCACTGACTTGAAACAGGAATGGAAACAATCCCTCCCTCCCCATAACCTACCCCCCCCCCCCTCTCCTCGATATCTACCGTGCCCCGTTTACAATGCTCCCAATCCTTTCTTGTAGGGCTCTTTGTCTCTCTTAATGTATATTTCGTACTTAATGCTTTGGGACAGAATCTTCATTGAAGTTCCTTTCTTTTCAAAGCAAGACGTATTTCGCTTGATCACACGCGCACACACACAAAAAAAAGGCTGGTTTATAAGAATTCAATACGACATAACTTGAGGATTTCAAAAACCCTCCATTTCCCGAAGAGTTCATCTCTCTATCGCAGTCTATTAGGAAATCCCCATGAGATCTGTAGACCTGCATACGCCTGCAAAGGAAAGCAGAGTCAGAAATCGAAGCTCAACATCCTGACGCGACATTGGTTGGTTACAAAGGCATCTCGCGCCCTTGCAACCAGTGCCTGCGATTCTATAATGATGATCCTTTGGCGTGCCTCTGTGCTCTGAAGACGTGGGTGCGAGAAGCACTGCTTCTTCCTTTTCTTCCTCTTCTTCTTCTTCCCTCTTTTCGAAAGGTCTTGGAGAATTGTTGCTGCTGCCGACTGTTGGTTATGATGATAAAGGAACTCCATCAGGAGAAACTGGCAATGATCCTCAAAACCAAGCTTCAGAAAATGCTTGGTTCTGACAAACGTCTTTTTTTTCACCTTTGGTTATCTCGCCTTTTTGTCTTGAATTCTGAAGAATTCTTTTATATTTCACTTGGTTAGGGGAAAGACATGAGACACTAATAATCGATTATCAATACATCTTTGGAGTGCCGAAAGCAAGCAATGCCTGGTTTTTGTCAAACGATGAATTCCCTATGGTAGAAAGCATACGATCTTCTTCTTAGTATGATTATTTGTGCCGATAATTACAATCATTCGGTTCTAGTAGATGATTTGTTGTTTACTGACACTCAAGATATATTTGGCTGCCGGCCCTTTTACGGATTTCTTAAGGCAAGCATAATACATTTGTTCGGGAACCATATGAATATTGAGGTATGTTCTAAATAGATTTTCCAGTATGGACCCCCTGTAGCCATTTGCATGCAAAGTCAGGTGAACATTTGCACTAACCACAAATTTGAAGGTTTCCGTATTTTATAAATCTATATATACGAATTGCTCATTAATAATCATATATCCATGGGTACCATAACCTCCAAGTAATGTTCATTACTACTTTTTTCCTTTTTATTCTTTTTATTCTGTTTTAATTTTTCTTAATTTGGCCATTTTGATTGAGGTCTTCTTTTCCGTCATTAGATTTTCAGTTATTATTTTAACTTTGTTTATACACGCCGATTACCTCTTGTTTTTTATATTAAGATTTCAAAAATTCTTTTATTATTTACTTTCATATTTGGTTTAACCTTTCAACTGTTCATCAGTTGCTTCATCATCTTGTAATATCTTTCCAACATTATTTTCTCCTTCCCCTAATCTTCCACCCCGCCTCTCTCTCTCTCTCTCTCTCTCTCTCTCTCTCTCTCCTCTCTCCTCTCTCTCCTCTCTCTCTCTCTCTCTCTCCTCACCGCAACTTTGGCAAATAATTTGATAAGCTCCCTGATAAAGTGGATTACGGGACGCTTCAACACCCTCTTAAGAGCATTATGAGAGACCTTTTAATAGTTTAGCAAACGCAATCTCACCTGATCATGAGTTTAACAAATTGTATTTCATCCACCTTCAGCCTAATGCAAGTGGACGCGGCCATGAGAGGGAGAAAGGGGGAGGAAATAAAAAGAAGGGGGGAAAGTCAAACTTGTAGGGAGATTGGAAGTAAGGGAGAGATTAGAGGGAAAGTCAGAACGAACATGGGAGGTAGGTTTGTAGGAAACAGTGGTCATATATAGTCTTAGAAACC
>NC_090762.1:20962643-20965143 GCF_036898095.1 Palaemon carinicauda
AACAGTAATCTTAATAAAAAAAAAAAAAAAAAAAAAAAAAAAAGGGCGTTTCCTTCACAGACTAATCCTGGTCAAAAACAGGCAAACGTACCGAGGTCTGTCGAAGGATTCATTTTTAGCATATAGGTTGGTGGGTTAAGATGTGACATATTCCTGAGTTTCACTACTATCTCCTCTCTCTAATTTTGTCATCATGTGCGCAATGTTTTAGAATGTTTTGTTACTCTACGCCGGTAACCAATGTTATTGTCACTTTCACATTGTCACTGTTATTGTCAGTTCATAATATTAACTTATTATTAACTACTTATTTTTGGTACTTGAAAATTTTGGCTGTTCAAATGTCATATTTCTTAGCTGAGATTTGCATTTCCTTGATCAATGATTCTCGCTCTCTCTCTCTCTCTCTCTCTCTCTCTCTCTCTCTCTCTCTCTCTCTCTCTCTCTCTCTCTCTCTCTCTCTCTCTCTCTCTCTCCTTATTAAAAATTTTTAAGTCAACATAGCCAAAGATTCTCTATTTAACCTTTTTGAAATGTGGCCTCTTCACTCTTAGCCCTTACCCATTACCTGACACTTTCTCTTTTAATTCAACGATCATCTTTCACACCTCTCTTCTCTTTCCCCTCGTCACTTCCTAGAAGACCCCCCCCCCCTCATCCAACCCCTCACCCTATAGCTCATGCATTTTATATACCCCAATCCCAGCGTCCTCCTCCATGCGGGAAAATAAGAGATAACTGTTACCTTTAATAGCATGCATTTAATTGCTAATAATACAGGCTCCCGCGACACTTGCACACTCGAAGGCGATAATAAGGGTTCTGAAAGTCTCAAGTTGAGAGAAATTATAGCAAAAAAGTTTGGCAAATAAAAACATTATAGATTCTTTTGAGTTGAGAATGTCGGTTAATGCTCAAAGATAGCGGATGATAATTTTGTCTCAATATTTAAGCATGTAACCGTAATTCATTTGGTTTTATTATGTAAAGTTCGTGAATGAATGGTAACATTTTTCTCAAAGGAAGGAATTCTTGTAAAAGAAAATGCAATATATATCTTAGTCATCCCATAAAATTTGCAAAAAAACTGAATTTTCAAAGGTGTAAAAATACTGTATCCTAGACGTTGTAATAAAAGCAATGTAATGTTGCTTATAAAGTATCATTTCAACACAAGACCACAGGTATAAATATTATTGATCTCGATAAACCTCATTTCCCCTGAACAAACTGTCATTTCGTTGCCACCACGCGGAAGAAGCTTTAGTTTTGCTAATCTTATTGCCTATATTTTTATAAATAAAAAATAAAAAACTGAGAATACTTTGCAAAACAAATAAGGATGTGTTTCCTCTCTAATATCGGTAATAAGACAAGCTTATCAATTTACTAATATTGTTTCACCTTGGTTGCATACGTCGATTGTCATAGCAGTCATCGACGACAAATTAGATAGGTCATGCTAAGTTTAATCTATATGAATATATAAATACCATTACTCCATAAATTTGATATCATCATCATCTCCCCTTATGCATATTGACGCAAAGGACCTCGGTTAGATTTCGCCAGTCGTCTCTATCTTGAGCTATTAAATCAATACTTCTCCGTTCCTAATTCTCGCTTCATAGTCCTCAGCCATTTAGCCTTGGGTCTTCCAACTCTTCTAGTGCCCTTATGCCTTGAGGAGCTCAGTTAAAAGTTTAATATACATGATCCAAAAAAATAAAATCTGATTAAAACATATCAACTTCAGTGACGCAATATTGATAACAATATGGTCATTAAAGTGATAAGAGTATATAAGGAACAGATTGATTATACGTTGCTTACGGAAGGAATGACACTTAAAAATAGTACGCAACAAAATGGTAGCATAAATAGTTGTAATACAGATGAACAATATTAATAACCGTAATTCCAAGATTCCATTACAAATAATGGGTTATATCAAATCCCTTTAAATTTACGTTGGTACGAAATAAAGAAAGGCTCCTGTCATAAACTGTACAGACAGTAAGTTTTGAGTGCATTAGAGATACAGAATTGACAATGAATAAAACATAAAAACAGAAATTAGTGAATTAACTCTAGTCCATTGCTTACCTGTGCGCAGATTCGACTACGTCTCCCATTTTTTATTAAGGGATGGGTTGGGTTATGGACGTGTCCTTTTATTCTTCTTAAAGCATGAATTTTATATGGTTACCCTTGGAAGCGCATTGCTATTTCCCGTACTCGAGAAGGGCGTTACCTCTATCCTTATAATATATATATATATATATATATATATATATATATATATATATATATATATATATATATATATATATATATATATATATATATATATATATATATACCATCCTTGGGGCATAACTATATTCTGTATTCGAAAGAGGGCGTTATCCCCTTCCATTTATATATATATATATATATATATATATATATATATATATATATATATATATATATATATATATATATATATATATATATA
>NC_090762.1:20970143-21002643 GCF_036898095.1 Palaemon carinicauda
ATCTCTCTCTATATCTCCAGAATGTTAACAGATAACTGAAAGACCAGGAACTCCGTACAGTTAGAATTAAACGGCTCTCAAATGTCATGACCAGTAAGGCTTCTTTACGAAACGATCGTTTACAACAGCCTATAAGTGATTTCATCTTTGGAATAAGTAGTTTCTAGAAAGCTTTTCAAGTCCCTGTCTGGCGATCGGGCGGATTGGAGTTCGAGTCCCGCCCAAGCTCTATAGTTTATTGCAGGTCTATAACCTCACCATCCTTGTGAATTAATGATTGGGGTTTTAAGGGAGCCTATAGGTATACCTGCTGAATCATCAGCAGCCGTTGCCTGGTCTTCCCTGATCCTAGCTTGGGTGGTGACGAGGCTCGGCTGCTGATCATATGTATATTTGGTCAGTCTCTAATGCATACTCCTGCTAGCTAGTACATTGTCATTGTCCCTCGCCTCTGTCATTCATGAGCGAAACTTTAACTAGTCAAAGGAAAACTTCGACAAGTATGAAATCCGAAAGACTTAGGTTTAATTTGTTAACAGATAACAGTTACAGACGTGTTTCCGCACAGAACAGGAAAGTTGTGTTCTCAACAGAAAACAGTGAAAAGATAACGAGGAGGATATGAAATATGAAACCCACTCTCCATCCAAAAAAATTATTAATTCCCATGTAAATCTTGCATTTTGATGGGTGGATCCTGCAGAACTGCTATAAGTCGCAATAACAAATATCAGTCCTTTGCTTGTTACGCTGACTGAAAAGTCAAATTAGTATTGGATGCACGGATTTTCTGCTAATCATTTTGGCACTTGCAATTTTGGTTTTGTTTGTTCTTTTAATGTCTTATTTTGAAATGTTATTTACTAAGTAGGTCACGGACCTTTTACGATCGCTTACTACAGTCTTCCTCCTTCATTAAGGTGTCGTCAAACATTCTCTCTCTCTCTCTCTCTCTCTCTCTCTCTCTCTCTCTCTCTCTCTCTCTCTCTCTCTCTCTCTCTCTCTCTCTCTCTCTCTCTCTCTCCAAATTCAAATCCACTCATCCACCCCTTGGATCCTCACTCATTTTGACTATCCTATCACTGCTTGCAGGTCCTCCGTCCATTAGCAATTGTCCTCATCTCTGGCATCCAGCCCTTTAGCGTTAGAAGCAGTCTTGGCCCCTAAGGGCCACCCCATCACACATCTACAATACCAAAAGATCACCGCTTAAAAGACATCTGAGGACGCCCACCCACATCAATCGTTCAGAACCTCCCATTCATTCTCTGGCTTTTAGTCTCCATCGAGTTCCAAAGGACGTTGGTGCAGCCCTAGCGAGCCGACTGTCTCTCCCTCGGACGGGAACGTTCTTGTGATTGGTGGCGACTTTAGGGACTAGCCAATCACGGCGCAGAGCATATGACATGATTGCAACCGTTGCCGGGGAAGAGAACGTTTTATTCGTTTTCCAGCGGGAAAAGGAATTTTGGCGGGAAGAGTTTTCCAGATACATGTGAGAGGCCATTAACACTTCTTTCTCGAGCTTATGAGCTGAGAATTCTTCGAGAGGGAGGTGGAAGAGGAGGAGGAGAGGAGGAAGAAAATGACGAAGATGTTAGTAAGGGGTAAAGGGGTATAAAGTTAAACTACTAAAGAAAGTTTTTAGAAAAGGGCAATAAATGGATATGGGGAAATCTTCTAGTCGAGCTAAGGATTAGAAATTAATTTAAAGAGACGAAAGTATAAAAGACTGAGGTAGATGTTCGGACGATGTTTGAGAAGGTATAAAGTGAAAAAAAGTTCAGAAATAAGTTCGAAATCAATAAGGGAAACTATTTACAATAGAATAAATGTACAAACTTGTTATTTGTTTTTTGCATGAAACATTTAAATGCCGTAAAATGACGAATCACTGCAATGAGAATAAAAGTACAAATTAATTACTCTTAATCCCGTTCGTCGTTTACTGAAATAATATCTCGTTTTTTAATTGGTCGAAGACTCAATAGCCAGAGGATAATCTTCCTAAGAGTTGATATTTAATTTCAATAAAAGATGGCGACACTGTTTTCTTCTTGTGATTATAACATATTCATTATTATTATTATTATTATTATTATTATTATTATTATTATTATTATTATTATTATTATTATTATTGACAGTGTTCTAGAGCATGTATTTGTAGTTTGTGAAATCAGAAAATAATAAGAAAAGGACAGATTCCAGCGGTCCTTCCAACATCACAATTAAAAGCGAAAAGGATGTTGCGTCACGAAATTGATTCCATATAGTATCTTCTCTGTAATACATTGGGTGATAGATAGCTGTATTTCACTCAACTGAAGTTGGAGCAGTTTGTTTTATATTTACTTTGATTTGGTAAGAATATATTCTCACTTCAAAAGATGATGATGAATAAGGTGGTTTATTTGTTTAATATCGTAAGATTTATATTATATATATATATATATATATATATATATATATATATATATATATATATATATATATATATATATATATATATATTTTATAATATATATATATATATATATATATATATATATATATATATATATATATATATATATATATATAAATCTCATCTCACTATATTTAAAATGCATCAGCAGGCCTATATGGTTTTTTTTTTTGGTGAATGTTCTTTAAAGTGTAAAAATGCAAATTATTATCTATCTTCGACGATTTATTCATGCCCTAATTTGTCATTTTGTTTCTTTTTACACGATAATCCATCTATTTTATTATTTACTGCCAGAGTAGGTCTATACAATCACCCATTTAGACCAAATTAATTGCGAAATTAATATATTAAAACACTAATCCTTCTTCTTTCTTATTCTTGTTATTGTCCAAATGCATCCCTAACATCGGTACCATTATTAAAAGGAATAAAAGAAAATCATAAGAAATCCGTGGTATCTGGATCAGCAAAATTTCCCTTTGCTGTTATTTTGCCTATGTGAGACGAAGTACATAGAGATTCAAGAAACGTAAACTCTACTGTATATTTTATTTTGATTTCTGTATATCTTAGAGTCTCGTTCAGTATTTTAGATCAGTAAAATATAAACACTATTTTTGATAGATTCATTCAGTTACATTAGTTGTGTATCATAATTTCTTTTCTTAATTACATCATTCCAAAAATGTTTTAAAATCTGAAACGCTAGTCCATAATACACACGGTGTGTTTACTTCAGCGTACGTATTATATGTGATGGACAGGAAATCGCCCGTCCGAATGCATCCTTGAGGTTTGTTGATTTCAAGCCTTAGAGGTTTGAGACAGAAGTTAATTCCTTTATTACAGTAATAGTGATGCACATTAGGGCTTAAAGATCAAACAATAAAATCATCAGAGCATATATTGCGGTAACGGAGAAAAGACTGAAAAAAGAAACATTTGGATGGGATTTTTTTTTTTTTTTTTTTTTTTTTTTTTTTTTTTTTTTTTTTTTTTTTTTTTTTTTTATTGTACTCATGATTGGTAAACATACTAAAATTATACGACCCTATCAAAATTTATGTAAATATTCAAACAATCTTATAGCTGCACTTTACTGCCTTTTCATGTTTAAGCGTCAGGGATAATTCAACTTGAGATCTTTGCTGGTCTAATGTCATGTTAAACAGAGGAACCGATATTTGATACCTATTACCTTTTATACTTTATGATCATTATTTTTGTTTATGTGCTTGTTGTTATTGATAAAATATATATCCTTCAAACTTCATAATTGATTTCTGATTGGTTCATTATTAGCCTGAACATGGCCAGAAACGGCTGGTTAATTTCCTTCCTTTTAATAATAATAATAGACGGAAGCAGGTTCAGAAAGTTCAGTCATGAGTAAGCTTGATTTCCTTAAATTAGCATAATGTCATAACAATACTGGATATCAACGCCTCATAAGCATAATGCCCTATGTACTGGTTTTCCCTCATCCCTCATATGCATCCAAATACACAGACAATTAAGAGCAAGAATAATGAGCTGTCATCAAATGAAGGAAGGGGGTTGGGGGGTGTGGCTTCAGGGTCAGGTTTTTCGGCAAGACTTTGTGCCCAAGGTTTTAAAGGAAGTTTAGAATTCATATTCGTTGACATTCCACGTCCTATTCTCCCCTCCCTGCTTCCTGAAGAGAAAGAGAGAGAGAGAAAAAAAACATTAATATGTTGATATCACTTCCAATACCACGTGCACTCAGGACATGGCATCTCTATCCAAAAGGTTTTGTCCCATTTTTGTATTCTTCTTCTCCCTTAGGCGTCGCTAGGAACGACAGTCTCTCCATCAAAAGATGGTTTCTATTTTTCATACTTATTAAAAAAAAAATCCAATAACAGAGCGTGAAAAAACAAGCCATTTTGTTAGCAACTTGGTGTGATTTCTCTCTGGATTTCCTATATTAGCGTCGTGTTTGCAAATGCAAGGGGAAAGATCAAAGAGGTAACTCCACTTTAGACTATCTGGTGACTGGCGTCACCTTTCCAACTCCTTTGCTCACATTCTGCAAAAGTTAAAAGGGAAAGTAGAACGAAAACCAAAAATAAGAGGGGGCGCCACTAAAAACTGGCATGTGGAGCATCTAAGACCAAAATGACCACGGTAAGATATGGAAATATGACCTCTATAAACCTCTCCATCCTTGTGCTTCTCCTTTTTCCCGTCTACTCTTCTTACCTCTCCAAACTTCCCACCCCACTCCCTCCTCCTCCTTTTCCTCCCTACCTCCTTCCCTCCTCCATCGCCTCCGCCTCCGCCGCCTGCTGCTTGGCGAGAGACCACCCCTGTAACATTTTGTCAATAAATGGGGTCGTATTAGTTCCTTATCGTGTTTTCTTCTGGCTGGTTGGAATGACGAAGTTACCCGGGCCATGCGACCGAAAAGATTCTGTTGGGGGGATATTAAAGTTTCAGACGGGAGTCAGGCGGAGGTGGCCCTTACGTCCCTCGACCACAGGGGTCAGGCCCTGACGCTAACTTATGAAAAATAGCGACAGTCGAGCAGTACGTGACCAAACGAAAGCAGGCCCTTGAGAAATGACTAGAGCACAACTCTGGAATATTTATACTACGTTCCAGGGTTCCAGGGGCTGGCGAGCGCGCCCGCCAGCAAGACCCCTTTTCCAGCCCATCCGCTTCCCCGTATCAAAACTCGCCGAAGGATGCGAGAAAGGAGAAGAGGGAAAGAACGAAAGTCTGAAGGGAGTATGAGAGTAAGAGTTAAGAAGCGCATAGAAAAAGGCTCATGGGTAGACAGGTCAGAGCGATTTGAGAGAGATGGAATTCTGTGCGTGGGCGCCAGTTCTTCGTTCTTCGCTTCTTCCAACGTCATTTATCGTTCTATTTCATCCATTGCTTTTAGCTTTTTCCACTTCGCTGAATCTATTCGTTGAAGGAAAATGCACAAAAATTGCTCTGGGAAATATTCAGTTATTGAATGCATTCAAAATTCACTTTCACTTTGCAGACCAATGTTAATCTCAATCCTTCTTTGACAAAATAAAAAGGAATATGAGAGCATGACCAAGAAACATTATTCTATAGGCCTACCCCCAAAAATACAATTTCTTCAACCCATACTTTTGCTAAACAATATTCTTTTTAAAGTGATTTTCTTTTTTTGCTAATTCCTTTCAAAATAATTTACTGTAGTCTGCAAAAAATCAATTTTATTCTTCCCTGTTGTCATTCTCTTTCTCTCTCTCTCTCTGTTTTTTTTTTTTTTATAGATAACAGTATACTTAGTTTCTTTTTCATCTTTTTACCATAGTGGATCAAATTGTTTTGGAATTTTTTTTTTAAATTTTAATTAACAAGATCATTTTCTTGCGTAATGGCTCAATTTCAATCATCTATGCAGTTGCGTCTTTTTAAATATTTCTACTATTTCAGACGTTCAAAACTGTCTGAAAGTTATAGGCTTTTAAAGAATTCATATTATTTCAGACATTTTAAACATTAATTTACTTTTCAGTCCCTTAAAAACTTTCCTTTATTTATCTATTACCTAAATAAAATTTTTGGGATATAGTTTCTAAAAAAAATCACCCTTATTATGGTACGATATCATGAAAGTATTATAATTTCACTTACCAGAAAATTTTTTGTTGCATCGCGTTCGTTTGTAAACTACAATATTCAGTCACATGAAATATTCTCCTTTTTTTTATATCGGAACCATATGAAATAAACTTTCATTACAGGATTTTGAAAAGCAGCTTGAAACTTCACTGGTCCATCTTATTACCTATGTTTAACTCTTACATATTGAAGGTCTTTTAAAATATTGGAAAATTATATAAATCTACAAAGCTTTTTTTATGATAACTACTTTATTGGGTTTAACATAAATTCGTATTTAAATTTATAAATATGAAATATGGTGAGGTCAGTGTTCGCTGGTGGAAGGCAGTTTGAGGTCGGCGATGCAAAATGTGTATAATGACACTAATCCCTTAATATGATTTTGAAGAAACGACAGAAAGTTAAGAGATAATTTTCTAAAGACTTGGGAAAATAAAGGTTCGTTGAAGAAACTATAAAATGACTGAAATCTTTTCAAGAGAGGAAAGGAGGAAATAACTTAGAGAAATGGAGGAAAAAACTTAAAGAGAAAAGGAGGAAAAAACTTAAGGAGAAAGGGAGGATAAAACTCGAAGAGCAAAGGAGGAAAACACTTGAAGAGGAAAGTAGTAAAAACTTTAAGAGGAAAGGAAGGGAAAAAGTTGCAGAAAAGGGGAAGAAAAAACGTCAGAGAAACAGTTATTAAAGGAAAAGATTCTTCTCGAAAAACTGCAGAAAACTCTATCAAGGGAGGACTAGAACTAAGGATTACCCCCTGAGGAAACTGCATAAAATGAGCGAAATCTTTCTTGAAGTGACCGCAGGAACTAGAATCCTTCTACAAAGATATAAAAAATGAAATACCAATCGGAAATCACTTCTGAAAATGAACATCCTTAGTAAAATACAGTATAAAAGAACAGAAACCCTCTAATGAAAACGAATGACTATTTAAAATGCACATTTTACGGGTGTTACTGAAAATTAAAGAATATATCCTGAAGAACATACGATAAAATTAAAGAATATTCCTCTCGGCCTTTGAAAAAATATACGAAAGACGACACCTTTGAAGAGTCTACAGAAAATTTAACGTAAAACCCTCGATGGGTCTGTCCGCAGCCATCTCTGCTTCTTTTCATTTATCTGTCCACAAATTAGTGCTCAGTAGTTCTCGAAATGAGGACACTCACAGGAGCTAAGCCCTAAAAGACTTGTTAGCATATATGATCACATTAGAAAAGCCTACTCCTGAGCGCTTCCGATGCCACTTTGTTAGCGCTGTTGTCTCTTGGTTGTCTCCTCGCTCTCCATCTTGGAGATAACGATTGGTGTAGAAAGTAGTTTTTTCTACGATGGTGAAATCAATCGCCTTTATTTTATATGGGGTTATGGTGATGCAATCGACCATTTCTAATATTCGATTTTAACCCCAGTTTGGTCAAAATTGGCCATGGCATTTATAGATTTTCATGGGAACTATGTTCAACTTAATATTATTATTATTTTTTAGGTAAATAATTTCCTGCATTAGAATATTTCTCGAGGAAAAACAGCGCAGTTCTTACTGTTATATTCATAATGTAGTTGTAATCGTGGATGATCCACTCATCCAGAAAACTTCCACACCGTTAATTATTGCTTTATTGACCAGCATAGAAAGCTCATCAGCAGCGTTTCGACCCGCCTCTCACGCAACACTACTAATATATATATTTTTTCTTTTTTTTAACAAACACTGATGCATCCCAGATTGTAATGTCCTGTCTTTCTTCTTTTTCTTCTCTCTTTTTAATGATTCCCAATGATAGCCTCTTACCTACTTATTGTCATCCATTTTTCTGTATATGACACGACAAAATCATCATCAAACAGTTTGAATCCTCTTTTCACTTAAGCTAACATTTTTATTGTTTACTTGTTTCTCTCCGTTTCAAATCTTCTCACTTCTCTTCTGCTATGCAAACAAGTTTTCCTCAATTGTCTACTTTTTTTCGTTCCATTCAACGTCCGAACTTCACACCATCATCTATATTTAATTTTTGTTCCATGAGAGAATATGAAACAACCAAATTATTCCTTCACAATCCATGTTAACATTCATTCCCATTTACCTTCATAATCCTATACCTGTTCACATGAAGGCCTACTTTCAATTTTGCAAGTTCTGTTTCTCGTTAGTATTGCCGTTTTTGTTTTTTTTAATTATTCCACATTCCATTGGCAATCTACTCATGAAATTATTGAAGAGCCCACCCTCTCACACCCTATTTTAATAAAACCATACATTCCCCTGTCTTCATTTATTTTACCTCCTATTAAAATGGAGAATTTCTTTTAATAAAAGAGATCTCCAGCTCAGAAGCTAATGCTGTGATCAGAATATGAATAACACCCAGTCTCTTTACTAAATTGCCTTTGGAAAACGTAGCTTTTTCACGCACTAAAACACTGCTAAAGTTTGAGAGATTCCATCTAGTTTATCCTTGCCTTGCCTCGTTTAGATACGAGGTTTTTGACTATGTCACTTTATTTACAATTAATATATATTGCCTTAATGGCGTTTAAGATAGAATACAATATCTCATTTGCCGAAAGCTATATTTACGTATTTCCGTTTAATGCTCGGTGACCAGACGTGTTTCAAATCGCGTGTTTCTTGATTATTCGTTAGGCTACATTGGTGACACACATACACACACACACGCACACTCAAATATATATATATATATATATATATATATATATATATATATATATATATATATATATATATATATATATATGTGTGTGTGTGTATGTGTGTGTGTGTGTGTGTGTGTGTGTGGGTGTGTAAAATATGACCATTGTTGTTTATTGAATCCTTTTGCAAGGGCTTCCATTACCAACGTTATTAATTTCGGTTGAAGAAATACCTTCATCCCTGTATTTTCCGTTTCCTAAGTGAAACGACATACTGTAAATTTCTCATTGCTTTACCTCACGGTTCCTCTTCAGAATAATAATGATAATAGTAATAATAATAGTAATAATAATAATGTTCATTATCATTGTGTTATTATTATTATTATTATCATTATTATTATTATTATTATTATTATTATTATATGGTTGTTTCTCTTTCTATTGTATGCATTCAAGTCTCTCTCTCTCTCTCTCTCTCTCTCTCTCTCTCTCTCTCTCTCTCTCTCTCTCTCTCTCTTTCTCTCAACAATTGGATTTGGATGTACTGAATTTGAACCATATGGCTCTATGCTGAGGCTGGGAAGTCCATTCAGTACCGAGGTCTAACTTGTGGTAAACTGGTGTTGCACTATAATGCAAAAGTTAAATAAGGTGTTATATAATTTAAAGAAAGAAAATGAGAAAACTTGGTTTAATTATTTTAAGGGGGTTTTATTCCCGTAGATTTTTACGTATCACATCCTTCACCTCATCCTTCAAGATCCAAGTCATCTTCCGTAATACAGGAAGCCTCCCCCCCCCCCCTTCCCTCCCGGCCATCTGACCCAGCATGTGTCAGCCTTACCAACGTCAGGCCAAGAGAACCTGTCAGCTTCTCCAATAATTATCGAGACAACACAAGTTTATCGGGAGGATGCCATAAGATCTAAGTCCCTACTGGATTGAACGGAATGATGGCCCTTACGGGGCTAACCTTGGCAATGTCCTGTCGCTTCCCTTGTCGGCACCTGTCACATGCCCAGCCCCGCCGACGTTTCCTATGGAAGAAGTGAAGAAAAGATTTTTTTTTTTCACCAGCAGAGAAAACGCCTCGCCCAAAATTGTATCGGGAGAAATATAACCAAAATTGTAGGTCACGCTGGATGCTCGATTCGTGGTCGTATTTTTTTGAAGACTGCTTTTTACCCTTCGTGTTTGGTTCCTTTTCGAATACAAATAGAAACATATATTGGTTTGTTTATTTATATGTCCATATTCTTCGTAGTTATGGGTATGTAAGGTTGTTCTGTGGCTGTTTGAACAATACTTGATTTTAGATAACAAGAAATAGTCATAATCAGATAAATCTTGTTTGTCTTGTTTCTTAGGTTTGCTCTCAAACATTGTAATACTTTAGTTTCCCTTGACAATTTTTTTCTCTCGGAAAAGTCAGCCACTTTCTAATTTATCTTCTCTTAATTAACAGATGTATACATCATTACTCTATTTTTATTCTTTGCATTTAATGTTTCTTACCGTTCCTCTTTCGAGACCTTTTCGTTTGATCTTCCATTCATCAGCGTATTTCTGAATTTTGATGGTGTCATTGGATTTTGAGCCTAAAATTGATTAAATCTATTTTGGTGCCAATTTTAACCTTGTCAAGATTAAAGGACTTCTTAAATTAAGGCGTTGAAGGATATATACTTGATATTGACAGGTTTTAAATGACAGGCAGAACAGTTGGTGTACATATCTATAGTCATCATAAATCTATTATATATGTGAAGTATGTAGATGTTATTAGTCCAATACTGTCATCTGCCACTAATGCGAATTAGTGTTCAAGAACGATTTGATTTCATCTAAGTATAAATTTAGCACTAATGCAACCTCAATTCTAGTCTTGGGTAGTGCCATAGCCTCTGTACCATGGTCCTCCAATGTCTTGGATTGGAGTTCTCTTGCATGAGGGTACACTCGGGCAGAATATTCTATCTAATTTCTCTTCCTCTTGTTTTGTTAAAGTTTATAGTTTATATAGGAAAGATTTATTTCAATGCTGTTACTGTTCTTAAAGTATTTTATTTTTCCTTGTTTCCTTTCCTCGCCGAGGTTTTATTTTATATGTGACATATCTTTTACGTTGTTACTGATCTCAGAGGTTTTATATTCTATATTCATTACTTTTATATAGTTTATTTAGTTTCTTATTTAATTTCCTCACTGGGCTATTTTTTCCTGTTGGAGCTTTTGGGCTTATAGCATCCTGCTTTTCAAACTAGGGCTGTAACTTAACTAGTAATAATAATAATAATAATAATAATAATAATCATAATATCTACCCAACGGTACTAATGATTTCGAGTATCTCACAATGCTTAGCGTTGACTTCTCGTCCATGTTTTACCTTTCATAGTACTAACGACGTAATTATCTGTCTGCCAGAAAGCTAGAAATGTAAAATTTCCTGTATCTACAGAGTATGAGATTTATGCTGCAATACTTCAGATTTGTATTTTTAACCATTTCGATCAGGTTTTTTTTTCTGTCTAAATCAAAGTTCAACAACAAATTGATACTCTTGTCTTCGTGACAATTATCGTGGAAGTGATGGTATCTTTCATAACAATCTTTACATAACAAACATCAACGATTTTCCGCATTTTTCTTGTGTAGAACATGAATTCTGTTGAAATTTGATGTTTGCCACCCCGGTACCAGCTCTCATTCACCATATATTGTTCAAGTGTTCCGAAGAAAAGACCATGGGTAAAGATTCAGGACATTACAGAGCGTCACTGTTTCAGTTTCAAAAACTAGTCTAGGCCTTTTTGTGTATTACTATTAGAATGATATATTGTTAATTTATTCACATCATTTATTTATTTCCTTATTTCCTTTCCTCACTGGGCTATTTTTCCCTGTTGGAACCCTTGGGCTTATAGCATCTTGCTTTTCCAACTAGGGTTGTAGCTTGGCTAGTAATAATAATAATAATACTATTATATTTGACGGTGTGGGTACACTTAGCTGTAATTATGACCAGTAGTGTGCACGGAACAATTTTTTTTTTTTTTTTTTTTTTTTGTTCCTCATTAAGTTTTATGTGAAATGGGACTTCTGATTGCTTTCTTTTTACCTTCCCATTCCGCTAAAAGGGTTACAATGTCGCACTGCTATTTGCCAGATATTTAATATTATTCAGTGTAAAACTGTCTTTATAGAGGCATTTCATATGTGTATATATATATATATATATATATATATATATATATATATATATATATATATATATATATATGTGTGTGTGTGTGTGTGTATGTGTATATGCATGGTTATGTAAAATTAACTATCTGGTTTTACTACATTACCTAACTTAGTAGCTTAGGTTTTTTGTTTATCATTTATACTCTTTTCCTTGACTAGTAACATCAGAGTAGTCCTATGTCTTTTTCCTCGAGTTCAACAAATGCTGTTCCCCATTTGCGGGTGGGTCGATTTGTGGAAATAGTAAAACACACCCACATATAAAAAACAAACAACAAATGCAACTGTTCCTAGTCCAGTGCAGGACAAAACCCTCAGACATGTCCTTATTAGTCTGGGGTTTGGCATTTCCCCACCACGCTGGCCATTGCTCACAGCAAAGTAACCTAGTATGGGTGGTCCTGACTAGTACAGCTTTGCTGATCATGGCGGTACACAAATCATTTCACCACGTTAAGGTATCCCCACTCATTGTGGCATCTTAGTGGTGTCACCAGTGACTCTGCATAGTCCAGAGCTCAAACCTGCTCATTTCTGATACATTCCCATGAAACACTAGCCTACCTTAAGTCTACCATCCTTGCACTAGCATACCTTGAGCCTACCATCCTTGTGAGCTATTTATGGATCAGTAGATATCATGGTACAGTACTCCACTTATGATTTTCGGGACTGAGTTTAGTCACAGACTATTCTGTCAATATTCCCCAGCTGTAAATGGGTACTAGAATTTACTGAGATCAAGGAAGAAGGAGTTGGGGGTAGAAACTTTAACCTTACAAACTTGTCAAGAATCCAGAATTCTAATATTCTGGTGCACTTCCTTACAAATTTAGATCGTGAATGTGGCTTTGATTCTTGGCCCTTTTTTTGCGGGGGGACACCCCTAATTGTGATAAAATTATATATATATATATATATATATATATATATATATATATATATATATATATATATATATATGTATATATATATATATATATATATATATATATATATGTGTGTATGTGTGTGTCTGTGTTATATATGTGTATATATATATATATATATATATATATATATATATATATATATATATATATGTGTGTGTGTGTGTGTGTGTGTGTGTGTGTGTGTGTGTGTGTGTGTGTGTGTGTGTGTGTGTGTGTGTAAAAAAGATTATTTCATATTGACATTTTATCTCAGAATATGAAACTTTCTATTTTCCATTTTTTCAATACCAGTGATTCTATCCCATAAATATGACAAAACTTCATTATACTCATTTGCCTGCTCTCGGTGTTTTGTATTTTTTTCGACTGTGGTTACAGGCAAATGAGGCTATACAAATGAAGACTGTTAAAGTGATTACATTGGATCAAAGATTTGGGAGACAACTCTCTTAGTTTTGGGGCTGAGCATTTACATAAGCATCAGTTGAGTATGTTAATAGATTCGCGATGGGTGGTCGTCATGATACTAATTGGTAACACCTTTCAGTCAAACTGGTGACAAGAGCATCACTCAGTGTCTGTCTACCAAGGAAAAGCGAATTAACCTTATAAAGCTAAATTATTTCTTCTTTACCTCCATTTCAGCTTTCTCTCTTTCAACCTCTTAAAATGAGCTCCATCGTGCAAATTGTCTGGTTTTCCTCCCAGGTACCCTTTGGCGCTGAATGGCCTTCCAAGTCCCAGCGCTGGATTAGGTGGCCCTAATTCATAAAGAAGAAAACTTACGAATTAAAGAGGCTACCTGATGGATGTGTGCCACCTCCATCTTGAAACAAAATTCTACCCCCCCCCCCCAAAAAAAAAATGAAATTAGTGAATATGTCCAAGTGATCCGTGCAAAACGGTTCCTCAAATTTCCAAGTTTACACCAAAAGATAATTTTGAGTTTAACCAAACAAGATGAGAGTGAGTCCACCATTCCTCTCACCTGTGTGCCTCCTGGAGAGAGAGAGAGAGAGAGAGAGAGAGAGAGAGAGAGAGAGAGAGAGAGAGAGAGAGCAGTTGCTGCTTTGTATTTCAATAATATAAAGCGGACGTGTAATTACTCCAGGTGCTATGCCTCGATCTTTCCAAACACTCGACGGTCTGAAGGCTCACTCGTGGCAACGCCATCAAGTGTGTGTAGGATATTCGCTATCGCTGCCGAAGGTAGCATTGCCTGTGCTTGGTTCATTACCTGTTCTCCATTATTGCCGGGGATGGTTAACTTGTTAGAGCTTACGTACTCCGTACGTATGGACGAAGGTCTGACGTCGAGGTGGTGGAAGTTTCACCCCTCTGGCGACGGCCTCTTTGAGCCTATATTGCCCCCGGTGGCTTCACAATTCCCGTTCGAGTCTCTGAAGGTCACAACTGATGCGTATCCTGTAAGGATCACAATCCCAGCTTACCTCGATCCGGTTTCCATTCGTAGCGGGTATCGCCGGTTGCCATTGTATTGAATGTATTGACATGCCTGTGAATGCTAGTTTTCCTCGGTCTAATTTCAACCCTATTGATGATGTCGGTTGTCACCTTCATGCTGCAGTATAATGGTGGGTGGGAGGTGGATGTTGGTCTTGAAGGGAAAGGGTGGGGGAGGGGGTCCGTAAGGAAGGGGGGAGAGGGGTTGTCTGTTGGTGTTCATAACAGAAGGTCTTGGCATAAGCATCCATTGTGCCAAGTTCCCAATCAAGGAGCACAGGGCCAGCTATCTATTACACTAGATGTTTCCCTAATCCAAACCGCAAACACTCTAAGCCCTGCGTTATTAATGTCAAGAATTGATTGATCTGCCTCACAATAATGACGCTGCAAACACTCGTGGGCTGCTTATGCCTCGCTTGGCTGCACAATAAGGACATTTTTCCATGGCTAATCTTGAAACCATCAGAAATGAAAAATAGTAACGTATAATTTCTTGTCTTTTTTTTTTTTTTTAACCTATAAGGGCTAAATTCTAAAATCTCAATATGATAAAAAGCAAGTGTTTGGCTATATATATATATATATATATATATATATATATATATATATATATATATATATATATATATATATATATTTATATATATATATATATATATATATATATATATATATATATATATATATATATATATATATATATACAGTATATATGTTTAAAAAGAAATATATATATATATATATATATATATATATATATATATATATATATATATATATATATATATATATATACAGTATATATGTTTAAAAAGAAATATATATATATATATATATATATATATATATATATGTGTGTGTGTGTGTATATATATATAATATATATTTATATATATATATATGTATATATGTATATATACACACACACACACACACACATATATATATATATATATATATATATATATGTATATATATATATATATATATATATATATATATATATATATATATATATATATATATATATATATAATTCCGGTCGCGCTCAGCTCTCCCCATCCTTCGGATATAGGGAGAGGAAGTAGTCGTGCCCTGGTGAGACAGAGGTTCGTGCGTGTATATCTAAATATTTAGCCGTCATTTTTGACGGGCTGCATACTCGAGTGTAAAAAATTACAGTATATGCAGGAGTTACTGTATACACGTTTCTTATCCATTTGAAACAATAATATTTCGAGAGGCGGTTAAAGTATTTATATTGGATTATTGATATTTGATTAAAGAGTGCACATGAAAAGATACCTTGGTAATTATTTACTCTTCATTAATGCCTCATACGAAACCGAAAAATAATTTTGAGTATGAAAATCTGTATCTCCCTTTGACCTCATAGCTGATTATAAAAAAAAAAGGTTTTACGAAAGAGGACTTGAAAGTCAAGTAGTAAGTTCTACGTTATCAATGAAAATGAATTGATATTGTTAATTTTTCTATAAATTTGGGTGTAACAATATAAAAAAAGTTTGATATTTGTGTTCATTATAGGGTTTTTGAGAGGTAAAATTACGCATATTGCCCATATATCTTTATCTAAGGAAATATAAGCAAGTTAATCTACCAAAAATAAAAGCATTAAACGCACAATTGTCTATATGTAAAGGCCTTTTAAATATCCAAAATTGGATTACCTAGAGACATACGTTCACAACCAAGTACCTCTACAATAAGGAATGTATTCCGTGAACTGAATCTTTCTGCGCAAGGAATCTGCACAGTTTCGCAACTCCCGTTTCCAGAAATCACGCTGATAACGACGGCAGTCTCATCTTCCAAAAGTAATTATCGACGTTTTAACAAGACGAAACGTTGGCTGGCATCATCTGCAACAAGACTTAAGGGAAAACAACTAGAGAGTTAAGAAGGGCGGAATGCATTGACTTGTGCGGCCGGGAGAGGGGGAGGGGGGTTGGGCATACATGCCTTATTAGCGAAATAGTAGACGCTTTGGGAAATGAGTGGGCAGATAATGCTCATATCTCAGGTAGGATGAAATAGCCCCATTCATCATTCAGAAGCAGAGAAACAAGGGCCAGGTGTGTGTGTGCGGAGGGTGGGGGAGTTTGGTGGGTATGAGGTAAGCACCAATCAACAGCTTGTTGTGAAACAGCGAGTATCTTCGTTATAGAATATTAGATGTTGTCGTGAAGACAGACGAGCGATGATGATCTGATAATGGTTGTGATGATGATGCGATTAGCCTTTCATCCTGATGATGACTGTCTGCGAGACAGGCGTTGACGTGGTAACGACGTCAATGGTATTGTTTTGAAACTGATTTTTGTTAAATCTTGGAATCAAGTTCGATTTCTCAAGATTACCTTGAGCAATATTAGAGATACAATTACTTTTTTTAATGTAAGTAAATTTCAGCTTATTAATAACAAGTACATATGAAAGGGTAGTTATTCATAACCAGATAAGGTCGTAATACAATAAGATAAAGGAGCCAACAAAGTTAAAACATACACCCAAAGTTGGTGACCAAAGATTGCATTACTCTATACAGACTATGATTAGCCTCATGTGTGTTATATAAATTCTTGAGTAAGGAGTGTTTTCCTGGAAACCAAAATAAGAATAGCCTTCCTAAGTAAACTGTTTGAAGCTCACGATGATGGCAGATTCATCCTTGCCAAGATTCTTGAGCATGATGTGTCGTACCAAGTTAGCCGCAGTTTTAGATTTATTTCAGAAATAGGTTTTCTGAAAGCTATTTAACTTTTATGAATACATCATCGCTTTGATGGTTTTAAATTTAAATTCCTTTTATTCTTTATTTTAAACAAACGATATCTGCGCCAATGACCTTCGATGTCAGGATGCCAGAAAACTCAAAATCAATCGAGATAGCATGTCATACATTAACATATCCGTTATGACTCCATAGTTTCAGATCACTGAAGTTAAACAACCTGGGTTGATGTCCATCTAAGAATACCAGTTTCTTGCTTGAGGGTACAATAGGACACACTATTCTATCTTATTTCTATTCCTCTTGTTTTGTTAAAGTTTTTATAGTGTGTATTAGAGATGGTTATTTTAATTTTACTGTTCTTAAAATATTTCATTTTTCCTTGTTTCCTTTCCTCACTGGGCTATTTTCCTGGTTGGAGCCCCTAGGCTTTTAGCATTCTGCTTTCCCAGCTAGGGTTGTAGCTTAGCAGTTAATAATGATAATAATAATAATGGCATATAAGCCTGGGTGATAAGCTGCATAACTCAGTCCTATGGTTTATCTATGCTGGTTCCTTTTTGAAAAATGAGTTCTCTCTCGTTATCGTATTTACTGACATTATTATTATTATTATTATTATTATTATTATTATTATTATTATTATTATTATTACTTGCTAAGCTACAACCCTTGTTGGAAAAGCAGGATGCTATAAGCCCAGGGGCGCCAACTGGGAAAATAGCCCTGTGAGGTAATGACACAGAGAAAAGTGAAATATTGAAAACAGTAACATTAAAATAAATATCTCTTATATAAACTATAAAAACTTTAACAAAACAATGGAAGAGAAATAAGATAGAATAGTGTGCACGAGTGTACCCTCAAGCAAGAGAACTCGAACCCAAGACAGTAGAAGACCATGGTACAGAGGCTATGGCAATACCCAAGACTAGAGAATTAAATGTGGATTGAATACTTGCAAAACTTATTTTTGAGAGGGAAGCAACGCTGTTGTTAAAGAATAGTGCATTAATCTGACTTTATCCCCTGTTGATAGTCTATTTTTTCTCTTATTATTATTATTATTATTATTATTATTATTATTAGCTAAGCCACGACCCTAGTTGGAAAAGCAGGATGCTATAAGCCCAGGGGCCCCAACAGGGAAAATAGCTCAGTGAGGAAAGGAAAAATAAAATATTTTAAGAACAGCAACAACACTAGAATAAAAATTTCCTATATAAACAATGAAAACTTTAACAAAGCAAGAAAGAGAGAAAATAGATAGAATAGCGTGCCCGAGTGTACCCTCAAGGAAGAGAACTCTAACCCAAGACAGTGGAAGACCATGGTACAGGGGTTATGGCACTACCCAAGACTAAAGAACACTGGTTTGATTTTCAAGTGTCCTCCTAGAAGAGCTTCTTACCATAGCTAAAGAGTCTCTTCTACCCTTACCAAGAGGAAAGTATCCACTGAACAATTACAGTGCATAGCTAACCCCTTGGGTGAGGAAAAATTGTTTGGTAATCTCAATGTTGTCAGGTGTATGTGAGAGGAGAATCTGTAAAGAATATGCCAGACTATTCGGTGTATGTGTAGGTAAAGTGAAAATGAACCGTAACCAGAGATAAAGATCCAATGTAGTACTGTCTGGCCAGTCAAAGGACACCTTAACTCTCATCACAAAATTTTCTGAAACGGCCTGTTTGTTATTCTCTTACAGATCCTTATATATATATATATATATATATATATATATATATATATATATATATATATATATATATATATATATATATATACAGTATATATATATGTGTATATATATTTATATATATAGATATGTATATATATATAGATATATATATATATATATATATATATATATATATATATATATATATATATATATATATATATATATATATATATATATATACAGTATATATATATATATAGAGAGAGAGATATATATGCAGTATATACAGTATATATATGTATATATATATACAGTATATATATATATATATATATATATATATATATATATATATATATATATATATATATATATATGATCGAGATTTTCCGCAAAAAATAAAAAGAAGGTGTCACTAAAGATGCACCTTTTGTTATCTGCATTTGAAAGTTCAGTGTTAATGTGGATTGTAAGAAGTTTGTTATGGTATTAAAATCTCTCTTAATCATTCTTACAAAACTAAAACGTACTGGGTATCAGGTGTTAAAATTAAAATGAATACTTTTAGACTGTATGCTCCTCCTTCAGGTTATATCATGGTATTAAATATAGTTCAAGATTAAGATCATAGGTCATAGATCCATATTTAAAATCTTATGTTGTGTGTGGGTGTGAGTATAATTTGGAGTGTTTGAGACAGTATACTCCTTTGCAGAGTCATGATGAACCTAGTAATCACATGCTTTTTCTTTATATTTTTTTTTTCTCTACCATCTACAAAACCTTTCCTATTTTATAGAGAAATCTATAATTTCCTTTCTCGTCACTTTTTATTTTGTTGCTTTTCTTATTCTGTCAAACGTTTTTCAAACTTTGGATTTAGAGTATCCGTCACATTTCACTGGGGAAAAAAAATCTTGATAGATAGTGGCAAAACATATGCAAGAACCGCAGGAGATTGACAATCAAAAGATTAATTTATTCTAATTTTTTTTTTTTTATTGAGAATCGGACAAAAAAATAAAAAAGGTTAGGGAAAAATTTTTAAAGCATAAAACTTTAACATTCACAACAATCTTTTATAACTAAATTAATTTTAAAGACAAAAAATCCCCCTCGGAAAAAGTCCCTGGACAGAAAAGGGAAATGAAAAGATATTGTTTAAGGATAGGAAAAAAAACCAACCTCTAACAAAGAAGCTTGGGGGCGCGTATGCTTTAAAACTGTCATGAATATCAGCGTCAAAATTTTTAATTTTGTCGGAGATTGACAGAAGTGGGCGTTGTGGAATGGTTAAGATGCGACCGAGGGTGGACGGGGAAGGGGGTAAAATATCGAAGAAGTCGTGCTTGTACTGGCTAAGGGGGACGAGGAGATGGTAAGGGGAGGGGTTTAAAATGCACCTCTTGCCATCCCAGGTCACAAACACTTGACAGATCCAACTGACAGCATAAAATGCTGTAAGGGCGAAGCCTCTTGTATCTTCCAATGGGATTTTAAACCCCAAGGGACTGGCGTGGCTTAGCATTATAGAGGCGCTCAAAACCCTTCAATACAGCGAAGCCCTCTCCCGGAGCTCCGTAAGACGGTAATAATGACTACATTGATTACTGGATATTACAATGTAAGCTCCTTACCGGGGAAGGCGCTCTGGTTAACCTCGCCGAAGTTTGATTAGAACAAGCGACGTCGTCCTATTATTATTGCCAAAGACGAAGGAGGAACTGAAGGAAGGGAGGAAGAGCAAAGGAAAGAGGAGAGGAGGGAAGGTGGTAAGAGAGAGATATAATAGACAGATACATATATAAAGAAGGCGATGAGATAGGAACAGTTGGTATCGATAGATAAATTGAAAAGACAAGAGGAATATTTAATTGATAAATGAATGGAAAAGGTCATGAGTCAAAAGCAATTTATAGAAAGATGGATAGATAGAGACGACGCTAGGAGGTAGTAACGATAGATAAATACTTACATAGAGAAGACAATAAGAGGAAGAAACAATAAATAGATGGAGACTGCGATAAAGGGTAAGATCATTTTTTAAATAGGCTTAACTGATTCTGGGAAAGGCAAGCTGGTTTCGAGAAATAAGCTGCCGTGGCGGGGTTCTGCATTCTCAGAGTGCTCTTCTACTTATATATACGATGGTCTGATAGAAACAGGATCAATTGGTTTAAAAAGTGTACTTTAAATAGTGTTGAAAAAAAAGGAAAAATTTAAGATATTTCAAAATTCCAGAGATACTATGATTATGAATTTAACTGAGTATATACTTGAATATATTTATAGTCAAACACGCGCCCAGGCATGCACCATTACAGAAACAATCTGTTTTGCAGGTCAGGCGGTCGTGACCATTTGGCTGTCAGTCAGGGTCATGCATGGGCTGGAGTCAGCCGGCGAAAGCAGCGGCACCGTTGCTTTTAGCCCATCTCTGGGAAGCAACGTTCCTACAGCTGAGGGCATTGTTTCAGGTGGCCAGGGCCATCCCGTTCCATTACTACCCACCTCCTTCGAATCCGCTTTACGCTTAAGGTCAGAGTGTAATTATAAGGCGGTACTTAATATTCAGCTATCATGATTCTACAACAATTGCTCTTCTTTGTGAATTACTTCCCATAATTATTACTTTAACTAAGGGTTTCCGACCGTGGATATCGATGTAATGTTGGTGTATAACCCATGATTTCTATGGGACAGCATACGTCTTGGTGTTGGTGTAGTATGCCCGAGGTAGTCTTATTTGTGAGTTTTACACATCTCCGTCCGGACATAAAAATGTATAAGCAACCTTTGTACACGACTCCCCTTGTCCTTGGGGGGCTGTACTGTGCTTCATTACCAAGGCCACTATGAAGTTTGGCTTCCTATATATTCTAAGTTGTACAGTCTGATAAGGGGCTTCGGGGTTACACTGCGATTGATGATTCCTCCCATGGCGTGGCTTTGGTCTTTATATGCAGATCCAAAGTTTAGGTAGTGGTAGAGAATTAAGTCTTCACTAATCCCTGTTGATATGAGTTGTTAAGTTTCCCTGAATTTAATTTTTCTAGCCTCTTCTATCATGGTGTCTGCATATCTGTTATTGATTAGCAGTTGTAGAATTCGGTTTAGTTCGGTTTGCACGTCTTTCCATGATGTGGTGACGTGAATGCTTGTTTTACTTAATCACTTACTGATGACTTTTTATATGTTTTGGGGCATTCACCTCTTTCATTCAAGTATCTTTTTATGTCGATTAATTTTGTTCATACCGCTGTCATTAATAGGTCATCTTGCTGTTTAACTAGAACTTATTATTCCGTTGTATAGTTGAGCAGGTTGTGATGAATATGTCATCGATATACCGTCCGTAAATTTTTCGATTTTAGTGTTCTCTGAAGTTCTTTTCTTCGACGGTTGCCATAAACATATTTGTAAACAGTTCCAAGTGGAGTTCCCATGGCTACACCATCTATTTATCGTAACAGTTGCCAACAGTGAGAGAAGAACGGAATTTTTAACATCTCTCTTAGGATATTGTTATATATAGGCACAGATATAGGTAGGGCATCTAAATTGGATCAGTAGTTAATATATCTAATATTACGATTATGGTTTCCTCGATAGCGACGTTTGTGAAGAGGTTATCCGCATGGAGAGAGGCAATGTCTTCTTCAGGTCTCTTTTATTATAAGAAGTCAATTAATTCCACTGCTGAATTCAGTGAGCAAGCGCTAGATATATGGTTCGCATGTAAGACCTTTGCTACCTGGGAGATGATAGGTTTTATGGTGTTCCCTGTCTTAACAGTTTTCACCGTACTATATCAGTTTCCCGGCCAATAACCATCTATAATTTTTGGAAATTTTAAGGTGTCCTGTTGATTCTTGGTCTTCAAGCATCAGGAGCCAATACTCCAACATTACATGGATATTCACGACCACAACCCCTTACTGAAAGGGTAATAAACGGGAATAAGAAGGTTCACTGACAATGAAAGCTCATAATAGCTGAAACTTTAAGCACCGCCCTCCAGTGGTCCTCGTTGAACATATCATCAGGAATCTCACTAGATTTTACCTTCAAGCAAAAAGTGCTTTCGAAGTACTGTAGGAGTGTTGGACCGGGATGCCCCTCTCCATTTGAAATCGTGCCCTCAGCCACAGGAACGTCCCCTTTCAGAAGTGGCCGAGGAGCAATGGCACTATTGCTGCTTCCGGGTAAGCTTAGCCCATGCTTGACCCAGAAAGCAAAAATGTTTTGACCACCTGACCTGCAAAACAGATGGTGTCCATGATGGAGCATGCATGCACGTGTGTTTTTGTATGTACATATATTTAAACATATACTTAATGAACTTCCTCACAAAGATCCGGAATTTTGAAGTATTTTCAATTTTCTTTTTTTTATAACATCTGAATATCATTTTTGAATTAGTTAATCATAATTGTAATAGAACCCTCATACATAATAGGAACTGAGATATAACGTAAATTAGAAATCACTTGATAAAGACAAGGCATTCTCGAGACAGTGCGTTAGTGATAGAATAATTGAAAAGGATTTGATAACTGTTTCTTTTACCAAAGAAACTATGAAAATGCCTGGATTCAATATAGGAAACTTGTTGACACCATTTAGGCAATTTCCTTCCGTGAATATTGCATCAGAGTGAAAGTGTGAAGCGCATATATATATATATATATATATATATATATATATATATATATATATATATATATATATATATATATATATATATATATATATATATACTTGGGCATGTTAGTTTACGTTTTAATGAATAGACAATGTCACAGTGGCATCCAAAAATCGAAGACAGCATCTCTGGAAAAAATTAGCTTCAAACAGTTTTCAGAATAGCAGGGAAACTGCATTTACGTTTTTCCAGTTATTATTTGGTGTCGACACGTGTTTCAATATTCTTTTTTTCCTTTGTTCCATTAATTTGTATACACTTTAACTTGAAGACTGTGGTGGTGACAATTTTAAAATAGGAAAATATTCGTGTGTGTATATATATATATATATATATATATATATATATATATATATATATATATATAGATATATAGATAGATAGATAGATAGATAGATCGATAAACAACGAGAAGAAAAAAGGAACGAAGCAGATACTTGTAGGGAGCTATAAGGAATACGAAAGAAAGATAGTGGCAACTGATGACACGGAAAGATGAAAAATTATAGCAATGAGACAGAAACCAATTAATAGATAATTATTATAGTATTAATTTCCAGCGTCTTATCAACTAATTTACACATCAACCAAGTTCTCTTGTTTTTATTAGTGTTACCTCTAATGTTTTTGTCGTTGTACCGCTATCATTGTTTATCTGTTCGGTAGGTCTATTAGAATATTGTTTTTCATAAACCGTGACTGATCGAGCAGAAAGTTATTAAAACGTGCAAATAAAATCACTTTTTGTTTTGTAATGTTTACTGTACATGACAATTTAATATTAGGTTGATATCATGTTCATATTTATACCTAAGATTGTCTCTTAGAATTCGCAGTATCTTCACCAAAGCAGAATTTATCATGGGAAATGGTTCTCTGGATACATTATCATAATTATAACGAAAACAATTTTTGGAAAAGAATGCTCTCTGAGATTTTCGTTTGATTAGAATTTTTGTAAAAGTATTCCGTGTTGAATTATTCTAAAAATGACCTAACTATGCATAAAAAGACTGCTTTTAATAGAATCTCGTGTAGAATTATTCTAATAAAAAATTACCTTAACTATACATAAAAAGAATGCTGCTAAGGGAATCTCTCTTGCATAGAGATTCTTAGGGTGCGTAGAATTCTTAATGTATAGACTCCTTCCTGGAAAAGAACTGTATTGAAACCTAGAAAATGGTCTTCCTAAGAGCACACAAAAACTTTGGAATTAACTCCCACTTGAAATAAACTTTTTCTTTCTTTTATTTTTTTTTTAATTTGATATATAGAATTTCTTCCAATACGATCCTTCAAGAAAAACATCTCTGAATAAACATCGAATCTTTATCCTAACAATCCTCTTTTCTTTTTTTTTCAGTATGTCTCAAGAGCACTTAGAAGTTAAACTTATAAATAGCTTTTTAGACTACATTCTAAGAAATGCACCGATTCTTTTCCGAATACAGTACTTCCACGAAAAGGCCTCTTTTATTTTTTGAAAGAGCAAGTTCCAGCAGTCCAGCCAAACGTATCTTGAGGCTTGTATCCCGTGAACAACAATGGGCCTAGGTAGCCGGTAGGTGCTTTGGCATAATTTAGCGAGTTTATACGCAAACAGATCCTACAGTTGAGCACTAAAAATAATGCTGGAAAAAAAATGTAAAGACAAAAAACGAAGAATCAACCCAGTGGTAGAAAAACTATACACATGAGAAAAATTCAGGGATTTCATTATCTTTGGTTTGGGGGTTGGCTTTTTATATTTCTTAACATTAGATGTTAGTGATAATTTTTCAACTAAAATCTTCCCTTACCGGATAGCGTTTTCGTTTCGTTTAAGTAACCTGTCTTTATGTAAATTATAGTTTATATTTTTTTAATTTGCTGATCATGCTATTGGTAATGGAAATCATGTAATTTAGTCGATGTTTTACAGTATATAAAAATGAGGATAACTGCTACTATTAATAACATTGCGTTTCGTATAACAATAACAGCAAATAATTAGAATTTTAATTATAATTAATGCTGAGAGAGAGAGAGAGAGAGAGAGAGAGAGAGAGAGAGAGAGAGAGAGAGAGAGAGAGAGAGAGAGAGAGAGAGAGAGAGAGAGAGAGAGAGAGAGAGACTGTGTGTGTTATTTATTAAGTACTGTATATTAGTTAAATCTTACCTAGGCGAAAATGAATCAAATAAAAAATAATCACGTATAGAAAACTATCAGACTAAAAAATACATTAAAGAGCCAGAATTTTTCTTTTGAATGAAAATCCATGAGTGCTTCCGTCAAAATTGACAGAAAAAAATACTGAGCGACGATATGAATATATATATATATATATATATATATATATATATATATATATATATATATATATATATATATATATATATATATATATATATATATATATGTAAGAAGTGTTTTCCGGGAGTTTGACACTGCTACTAAGCTCTCTTTGCAAGTATATACAGAAAATATTTCAGTTTAACTCTATAAGCGGTTTATATTTTATTAAAAAGAAAAAATCTTCCATATAAAAAATATAGCCACATTTTCTTAACTATATGCAATTAACCAATAGCTAAGAAGATAATAAAATACTCTACTGCGGAAGAAACCATAGTTTGATTTTTATTACAATTGTCTAAATCACACTTTACTGTTCTAGTTTTACATTTGCCAGGATAAAATAGCAAATTTTGTACTTATGGTTTAGAAGCATCCATACTTTTCCATCAAAATCAACTCTTTGGGTATTTTAACAAATCAACATTTGTTAGGATGGAGATATTTAAAAAAAATCGCAATTAAAAATCTTCAATCAGGTTTGATTCTAAGCATCTTATACAGTGAAGCACAAGGACGAGCAAGGTTATGGAGAAAATCGGAAAACGGAAGGGAATTTATTAATGTTTTTTTATGTAATGATGATTTTTCAAATTTCATTATTTATTTATGATCTTGTCTTTATAACAATTTTTTTATGTTTTATATATTTCGGTTTATTGTTTTTGGCATTGTCATTTCCATCTTTTTACTTATTTATGGCTTTGTCGTCATTACCATCTTTTTACTTCTGGCATATTTGTCATTTCCATCTTTTTACAGATTGATGGCATTGTCGTCATTAAAATTTTTTTTTTTTTACATATTTATGGCATTGTCATTTCCATCTTTTTACTTATTTATGGCTTTGTCGTCATTACCATTTTTTTACTTTTGTCATTTTCACCATTTCCATCTTGTTACATATTTATGGCATTGTCGTCATTAACATTTTTTTTACATGTGTATGGCATTTTTGTCATTACCATTTTTTTACTTATTGCATTTTCGTCATTTCCATCTTTTTACTTATTTGTGGCATTATCGTCATTTACCATTTATTTACTTATTTATGGCATTATCGTCATTTACCATTTATTTACTTATTTATGGCATTATCATTATTTCCATCTTTTTACTTATTTGTGGCATTATCGTCATTTACCATTTATTTACTTATTTATGGCATTATCATCATTTCCATCTTTTTACTTATTTGTGGCATTATCGTCATTTACCATTTATTTACTTATTTATGGCATTATCATCATTTCCATATTTTTACTTATTTGTGGCATTATCGTCATTTCCATCTTTTTACTTATTTGTGGCATTATCGTCATTTACCATTTATTTACTTATTTATGGCATTATCGTCATTTACCATTTATTTACTTATTTATGGCATCATCACCATTTCCATCTTTTTACTTATTTGTGGCATTATCGTCATTTCCATCTTTTTACTTATTTTTGGCATTATCGTTATTACCATTTATTTACTTATTTATGGCATTATCATCATTTCCATCTTTTTACTTATTTGTGGCATTATCGTCATTTACCATTTATTTACTTATTTATGGCATTATCATCATTTCCATCTTTTTACTTATTTGTGGCATTATCGTCATTTACCATTTATTTACTTATTTATGGCATTATCATCATTTCCATCTTTTTACTTATTTGTGGCATTATCGTCATTTCCATCTTTTTACTTATTTGTGGCATTATCGTCATTTACCATTTATTTACTTATTTATGGCATTATCATCATTTCCATCGTTTTACTTATTTGTGGCATTATCGTCATTTACCATTTATTTACTTATTTATGGCATTATCATCATTTCCATCTTTTTACTTATTTGTGGCATTATCGTCATTTACCATTTATTTACTTATTTTTGGCATTATCATCATTTCCATCTTTTTACTTATTCATGGCATTGTCGTCTTTTCCATCTTTTTTACTTATTTATGGCATTGTCGTCAATTCCATCATTTTACTTATTTATGGCATTTCGATAATTGCCATCTTTTTTATTTATTTATGGCATTGTTGTCATTGCCATCTTTTACTTATGGCATTATCATCATTTTCATCTTTTTACTTATTTATGGCATTTTCTTCATTTCCATCTTTTTACTTATTTATGGCATAATCGTCATTTCTATCTTTTTACTTATGGCATTTTCTTCATTTCCATCTTTTTACTTATTTATGACATTGTCGTCATTTCCATCTTTTTACTTATTTATGGCATTATAGTCATTTTCATCTTTTTACTTATTTATGGCATTGTCATTTCCATCTTTTTACTTATGGCATTTTCTTCATTTCCATCTTTTTACTTATTTATGGCATTGTCGTCATTACCGTCTTTTTTATTATTTATGCCATTGTCTTCATTTCCATCATTTTACTTATTTATGGATTTATCGTCATTTTCCATCTTTTTACTTACGGTATTGTCGTCATCACCATCTTTTTTATTATTTATGGCATTGTCGTCATTTCCATATTCTTACTTATTTATGCATTTAACTTTTGCATTTTTTTTCTCATAAAATATATGGCATTGTCATCATTTCCATCTTTTTACTCATTTATGGCATTGTCGTCGTTACCATCATTTTACTCATTTATGGCATCGTCCTCATTTCCATCTTTTTACTTATCTATGGCATTGTCGTTATTTCCATCTTTTTACCTATTTATGACATTGTTGTTATTTCCATCTTTTTACTTATTTGTGGCTTTACTTATTTAGAGCATTGTCGTCATTTCCATCTTTTTACTTATTAATGGCATTGTCGTCATTTCTATTTTTTTACTCATTTGTGGCATTTTCATCATTACCACCCTTTTTGTATTTCATATATCTTCGCGGCTTATTTATGGTTTTGTCGTCCTTTTCATCTTTTTGTGTGTTCATATATCTGTTACTTATTTATGATGTTGTCAGTCATTGCTATATTTAGTGTTTCATGTATACACTGCTACTTATGGTATTGTTGTCATTACGATTTTTTTGTATTGCACATAAGACGATAATGACGACAATGACAAGAATATGGTATTGTCGTCATTATCGTCTTTGATTTTTTTCTTTAACCTCTTTTTTTATGTTTTATGTATTTCCGCTTCTAATTTCTGGTGATGCCATCTTCAACGTATTTTGACCTATCATTATCTGTTTTATTGTTATTTTACTACTTTCTTCCGTAGTTAGCGGTTGTTGGACTGAATTAGAGTAGCCAATGTCTTGTTGCCTATTATTATTATTATTATTATTATTATTATTATTATTATTATTATTATTAATATTATTATTATTATTAATATTATTATTATTAATATTATTATTATTATTATTAATATTATTATTATTATTATTATTATTATTATTATTATTATTATTATTATTATTACTAGCCAAGCTACAACCCTAGTCGGAAAAGCAAGATGCTATAAGCCCAAGGGCTCCAACAGGGAAAAAAACTCAGTGAGGAAAGGAAATATGGAAATAAATAAATGATGAGAATAAATTAATATATCATTCTAAAAACAGTAACAGCGTCAAAACAGATATGTACTATATAAACTATTAACAACGTCAAAAACATATGTCATATATAAACAGTAAAAAGACTCATGTCAGCCTGGTCAACATAAAAATATTTGCTCCTACTTTGAACTTTTGAAGTTCTACTGATTCATCTACCCAATTAGGAAGATCATTCCACAACTTGGTAACAGCTGGAATAGAACTTCTAGAATACTGTGTAGTATTGAGCCTCATGATGGAGAAGGCCTGGCTATTAGAATTAACTGCCTGCCTAGTATTACGAACAGGATAGAATTGTCCAGGGAGATCTGAATGTAAAGGATGGTCAGAGTTATGAAAAATCTTATGCAACATGCATGATGAACTAATTGAACGACGTTGCAAAAGATTAATATCTAGATCAGGAACATATTTTCAACACGTTTATATTTTCAGCTTCCTTATCACTAGCTTTGCTTTTTCGTATTCCCTTATTGTTTTTCTAGTTTATAATCACAGTTAATGTAATTTTTCACTATTAGTTCATCTACCCAGGGGAATCCAATGCAGTAAATTTCCATGATTATACTATAGCTACAAAATCTGGGGAATACCCTTTATCAAAAACCTTCCTTAATTATTATTATTATTATTATTATTATTATTATTATTATTATTATTATTATTATTATTATTATTATCCTCTCCTTAGATTAGTGACCTTTGTGGAAATCCTGCAAGACACACACAGCACCTTTCATCTACATCTGATCTGGTGTCATCACTTCCTAGATTTTTTCAATAACTCTTTCAGGGTATCTATAAAACACTTGATATGTCTTCCTCCACTCCTCCATCCCATGGTTCTAAATAACGCAAACCTTTCACGACTCTTTCCACATGTTCGAACCATTTCAAAGTATTCTGATCCATCTTTTCGGGTATACTACACTTTTTGTTACTTTTCAGTTTGTCTCAAATTAGCGGCTTTTTCAATAATTCTTTCTCTACAAACACAATATATTAAGAAAAAAAAATCTTTTCACTTCTATAAAGGAGTGTTAGTGCAACAAACTCTTCATACAATCTCACCTTCGATCCATTGACAATCCAGTATCTTTTCCAATCTTTTGCACATAATATGCTATCTTTCTCGCTCCACCTAGGGCTTATGCTTCCCTTCTTCCCTCGTCCTACAATATTTTTTGTATAATCTCCTAAAATATTTATACGAATTAACTACTTCGTCCATTCTTTCACCAACAATATCAACATTTACATTCATCATCTTTCTCGTGCTTACATTTTTAAACTATTTTCTTAGTTCATGCAATTTTTCCTCACCATGCTTACTTATTACTACGTGAGTTGTAAACATTAAACTTTCTTCACTCCAATTACGATCCACTTTCGCAACTACAACTTTGCGTTTACGTCCTATTCCATTTTATGACTTTCACGTCATTCTATTCATCATTTTTATTGTTATTCCTTCTCTTGTATGGACTGCTCTTATTATTGCTTTTGCCTCTTAGCTGCCAGATGTATTGGGAATATTATAGAGTTTTGTTAGCTAAACCCACCTCTAAGATTACATATATGATATACCATATTTATTTTTTGTATTATTACCTTCATCATCATTATCATTATCGATTGTTGTTTACAAGAATGTAAATGTAATTGGTCATATTTTTGCACTTGTATGAAATACTGTTTTGTATTGGTTTTCTGTATATGTATAGCGATGAGCTTAAAAAAAAAAAACAGTGTATTACTAATGCTTCTAGAAATTTTTGTGATCTTAAGAACTCAAAGAATAAACCAGCTGTTTAATGCTAATCTAATATTTGGCTAATAAATAAAGTAAACTTTTTAATATTCATTTGAACTAATCTTATTCCTTCGATCTGATAATAAGCACTGACATCAAAAAAGATCTTATTTACCCTTTCAAATTTCTTCGTTTGATTTGCACCAGCATATAAGTTTAATTATACTTACAGTATATGCTGGTGCAAATCGGTACTTCCACTCTTACTTACTGTTTCATTCGTGCCTTAAAAGATTGCTTTTCGCATGGTAATTTGCTCATGTCTAATCTGAATTATCCTAATGTATCTATTTCCAAAATAAATTGATTTTTGCATCAGATTAGGACCTTTTGTACCTACTATCGAAATGCATATAAACATTTTGATATTCTCAGCCGTGCACTTGAAAATAACCAGTCCACTACGTGCACTATATCTAAACTGACCATCTCTCCTAACAATAGCCACAAAAAAATCAAGGGAAAATCTACCTATGCCAATTACACTAAGATCAACAATCTACGAAGTAAGAGATCTGAATTGCCACTAGTTGTCCACTGACGTTCTAAAGAATTATGGACACAGGCCCTTTGGTATGGGCATACAGGGCAGCACGCAGAGCCTTTGAAGCCAGCCTTGAATGTCCTCCCTTGCACTCTATTCAGCCCTTTGAAAAGGGGCATGGTATCAACACGCTAGCAAAATAGGGAGAGGGATAAAAAAAATTCAAATGAAAGAGGGAGAAATATTCATGTTGCGGGCGGTCAGTGGCCGACCTCCAATTGGTTCTTTTGTGTAATGACGGAGTCCCCGTTCAATGCCTTGTGTTTTTTCTGGTTATGGTAAACCTGGTAAGTATTCATTTGCTGGTAATACTCTTTTGAGTCGATGACCTGGACATGCGTTTATGTTTATATAGTCAAACTGTGTTCAATTTTATGTGGATCAAAAACATTGACGCTTTTTATAAAAAAATCAAATATTTACACACACATGTATGTAGGTATATATATATATATATATATATATATATATATATATATATATATATATATATATATATATATATATATATATGTGTGTGTGTGTGTGTGTGTGTGTGTGTGTGTGTGTGTGTGTGTGTGTGAAAGGAGAAAGGATTAATGAGGTGGAATCATTAAATATTTAGGAATGATCTTTATTACAGTATTTTTAGCATTTAAGTATTTTTAGGTTAAGTAAAATTTGGAAATCAAATCGCCTAGAATTACCTATGAAAA
>NC_090762.1:21007643-21015143 GCF_036898095.1 Palaemon carinicauda
GATAAATTATCAGAAAAACTTACTTGACCTATATAGAATTTTCCTGAAGGAAATATATTGTTTAATTTGTTTAAGAATTCTGTTACAAACTTGATTTATTCGCTTTAATTTAAGTGAATTAAGCACGCTAAGGTCTTTGAAGACGTCATTATGAATTCATATAAGTTAAAGCATGACATAAATATTTTTTTTTTCTTTACTGGTATCTTATATTTATTTTCTTATCTTTTATAAGATTAGTCGTTACTGATAGCCATTGCAATTATACCCTAAAAATGTTAATGAATATTTTAAAAAAGAATCACAAACTGATGATATAATGTTTATAACAAAATGGAGCTGTAATCGGTATTAAAATTTGCATGTGACAAATATTTTTAATGCATGGTCATATACATACATATATGCTATATATATGTATATATATACATATATATATGTATATATATATACATATATATATGTATATATATGTATATGTATATATATATATATATATATATATATATATGTATATATATATATATATATATATATATATATATATATATATATATATATATATATATATTTGTATATGTACATATATACAGATAGATAGATAGATAGGTAGATATTGATATTGATATTTTTGTGTATTTCATGCGTGCATAATTAAAATGTGCTTATTCAAGACTATTTTAACATGTAAATATTTATTTCAGGTTATTGCATGTCCTGCTCTCTGGGTATACAAGCATTGAGTGCGCATCGTGGTAACAGTCAAGAATTATACATGTATCTCCACCCAAGACTTTTAGGAATGAAGTTATATTGAGGTTCGTATTTTTTATTTACGTTAGAAATATTTTAATTTTACATTAAGTGAAGTGTTATTTATTCCGTTTCAAATATCTAATAAGCTGTGTCACCAAATTCTAGAAATTAAGATTGCCTTTTGATAAAATCATTTTTAGAAATATTTGATATTGTTCGAAGGATTTCAGTGCTATATTAATTTATATCATTCATTCGTAAAATTTAGGACTGTATTAAAACCTTGTCCTACATTACACGATGGTTGGTGCATTATAAACTGACGTATTTCCGGTTTCATTTCCTCTACTTAATCTTGAATACCACACGCAAGCTCAGGGGCGCATATCCCTTGAAAGTATTCATCCTTATACCTCCTGCATCCCTTTTACTATCTATTTCCCTTATATACCTCTTATGTACAACAGCCTTGCCCTCACATGTAGGTACTTCTCAAATATAATCTTGGCTTTTCCCTTTAGCATATTCCACATATCCCTTCATACACACACGCACAACTCTGAGAGGCTAAGACCCCTGCAGACCTCCCAAGACTTGTCTAAGACCCCTTCCCAAACTCTAAGCTCCTGAAACGCCATCTCTCTCTCTCTCTCTCTCTCTCTCTCTCTCTCTCTCTCTCTCTCTCTCTCTCTCTCTCTCGACTTGGCTCTAACCCCCTCCAGCAAAGCCCCCTCCCCCCTTTCCATGAATCCATCCCCAGTTCCCCTCTGCTCTCTGATTTCAGTACACATTAAGATATGCGCATGCGCTTTAAACACTCTCAACTAAGTACACCTGCTTCTGAAGTCTTACAAAACAAGGGATGTTAGGAACTTGAGAGAGAGAGAGAGAGAGAGAGAGAGAGAGAGAGAGAGAGAGAGAGAGAGAGAGAGCTATATGAGTAGGAGGAAGCTTGTCACTTATGGAACATCGCCTTATTATTATTTGATTTGTTTCCGTAATAAATTTTAGATTTGTAATATTTGATTTGTTTCCGTAATAAATTTTAGATTTCTAATATTTGATTTGTTTCCGTAATAAATTTCATTTAGATTTCTAATAGTTGATTTCTTTCTGTAATAAATTTTAGATATCTAATATTTGAATAGTTTCCGTAATAAATTTTATTTATATTTCTATTAGTTGATTTGTTTCCGTAATAGATTTTAGATTTCTAATATTTGATTTGTTTCCGTAATAAATTTTATGTAGATTTCTAATAGTTGATTTCTTTCCATAATAGATTTTAGATTTCTAATATTTGATTTGTTTCCGTAATAAATTTTATTTAGATTTCTAATAGTTGATTTCTTTCCGTAATAGATTTTAGATTTCTAATATTTGATTTGTTTCCGTAATAAATTTTAAATGCCTAATATTTGATTTGTTTCCGTAATAAATTTTAGATTTCTAATATTTGATTTGTTTCCATATTTAAATTTTGATTTCTAATATTTGATTGGTTTCCGTAATAAATTTTAGATTTCTAATATTTGATTTGTTTCCGTAATAAATTTTAGATTCCTAATATTTGAATTGTTTTCGTAATAAATTTTAGATCAAAAGCTTCCGATAGATAACTTTTTGGTATAATTTTTATGTTTACATTAAACACGCAAGACTTGCGTATGCATACTAACATCCATTATACACCAGCGTCCATTGTAGGGGCCCAGTCTTATTCCGTTCCGAAACCCTGCACTATAAACCATTGATTATATTTTATTCTTGTTTAATAAAGGTCATCTAATACAAGTGGTAGACGAGACTGATTTGCAGTTTACCAATAAATACACATCGAAGGAGAATCACTTGCATTTCAATGTTTTAAAATAAGCAAACTTGGAGTTTGGAGTTTTAAAGCATATATTTAGTTTGTCTCATTAGATTTTGCATTCACTTCAGTCATGGAAGTTTTGGGATGTAGGCTATATTCATGAACTCTTTATAGAACTAAATGTATACTCGACTAATTTTGAAGCGTTTATTTTTACATTTCATTCTTTTTATATACATTTACACTAGATAAATTTTAGACTAATGAATACGTTTGTCACGTTTTTTTTCCAAACTTGCAGTCATGATTTTTGGAAAGTGAGTTTTCATCATGAAATATACAAAATTTTCTCCTTTTTTTAAATACTGAACCTTTACTAATGGAAAAAGGTTTCGTTGATCAAGGTATCCTTCATTTTCTTTATTTTTATTCGGCTTTTGGAGTAAAGCGCATATAAACAGGCTAAATTCGTTAAGCTCTTTAGACAAGTCATGAAGGCCCTATCTACTGTAAATCATAAAAACGTCAGAGTTTCTAACGGTAAGAAACTAGGATGCCGGGACTGAGCTTAGCAAGCGTCCTCAAAATAAGATACATATTTTGAAACGGAAATCTGAAAAAAAGATAGTAAAGTATTGTGTTTGCAATTGACAACAAATGACAGTTAAGTTATAAATACAGCTAATAAATATGCAATCATAATAAGTAAGAGCACACCAAGTTCCTACATACAGTAAAATCGAGATTCAACGTAGAAATCAAATATATCATCCCAAGATTCATGTGATAATTGAGGGAAATGTGGGTAAATATTCAGAAATGTAATAATGGTCCTCAAAGAATTTCACAAAGATGCAGAGGCATAGAGTGGATAAAATATCAGTATACGATTTTCACTGTTGTATTGAATATGAGGAAGGCGGTCTAAGGGATGGTGAGCAACTTATAACATGGAGTCACAGAACGCAATGCTGGCAACCACAATCTACCATTCCTCTCCCCCCCCCCCCCCCCCCCTCACCATTGCGTCCAACCAACCCAAACCCCTTTTCCCTCCCCCTTCCCAGTCCTCTTTACATCCCCACCCACCAAGCTGTATGATAAGATTTACCCCAGCATGGAATTTTTCATCAGACAAATTTGAAATATTCAGAAAGGAGGCTGTGGATGCCGTCCTTTTTTCTCCCTTTTTCCTTCTTTTTCTTCTTCGCTTTCTCCTCCTTTCCCCTCCCCTCCCCTCCCCATTCTCCTCCAATCTGGCAGGTATGGTCGGGCCTCCCCCTCGCTCTCTACCACCTCCTCCTTACCTATCCCGGGCCCCAGTCCCCAAGCCTTCAGCATAATCCAAAAGCGAACACAAAATTGTCGCATTTCAGGTTGGAGCTTGACTACTGACAGGAAAAGACCGATTTTTTATTCTTTTAACAACTCTCTCTCTCTCTCTCTCTCTCTCTCTCTCTCTCTCTCTCTCTCTCTCTCTCTCTCTCTCTCTCTCTCTCTCTCTCTCCGGAAATGTGATTTAGCAATTTGTTGAGATATGCAGTTTAGTTTACTCTTATCCAGAAAATTTTAGTTTTCTTATGCTTATAAAGCTGAGAAATACACTGGTACTTGTTTTTCTCCGCCTTTACTTTAGTTGACTTGGTCCAATTTGTGTGAATCTTCTGAATTTCTACATTGAATTGAGGCACCACATTGTTTCATTCACCAAAATTAACATCGGTATAAGATATAATTTGTGAAGAATCTTACTTCTGTTATAAAGCTGTCATTCAATGTAAAAAAAAAAAAAAAAAAAAAAAAAAAAAGTAAAGAAACCTAAGTCTTCCTCTATTGGGTTAGTACTGCAACCTCAAGATCTCTTGAGCGGTAAATTACTGACGGTTCTTTTAGCTGAAAACAACCTTTCAGTCACTGATATCTTTTATAATTTGCTCAGAGTTATACACTTCATTTTCCCAACCATGGCTTCTAAACCTAATTCTTAAGTTAAAAGATTAAGAAACCTGACTGTAATTCATTCCTCTGAAAATAATTGTAACCTTCGAAAATTTCAAAATGCAAAGTAATCTGATGTTTTTATAGTTTATATAGAAAACATATATTTTAATCTTGTTACTTTTCTATAAATATTCTATTTTCCTTGTTTCCTTTCCTCACTGGGTTACTTTTCCTGTTGGAGCCCCTGGGCTCATAACATATCCTCCTTTTCCAAATAGGGTTGTAGCTTAACAAGTAATAATGATAATATTGTATATCTATCTATGAGAGAGAGAGAGAGAGAGAGAGAGAGAGAGAGAGAGAGAGAGAGAGAGAGAGAGAGAGAGAGAGAGCATGCAGCCAGAAAAAGAGGAAAAAATGAAGATGTCTCGCCTCTTTGCTCTTAAAGGAAGAGGTTGATATAAATGCTGTCAACCGTAGAGGAGAAGGCTCAGCGGAGGTGATTAGAACGAGGGACAAAGAAAGAAATCTAAAGGCCAGAGGTGTCGAAGAGTGAACAAAAATTCTCTCTTTTTCTCTTGCGAGCAGATTTTGAGAGTGGGAGGGGATTCTTGTTTAACTCTGCTCACTGGTCCAGAAACCTTTATCAAATGTGATTTTACAAAAAAAAAAATAAAGAAAAAAATCTAAAGAAAAAAAAATGTTGAAATTCGAAGGCTATAGAATTTCAGGGAGATTTTTGATACAGGTTTTCTTACTAGTTATATTGTTAGAACTGTATTTTTTCGGTTTTCATCTAGTCCCTGTCAATGTTATTTGCTCCTCTTGCAAGCGTGCTTGTTTGCGAAGGTGATGAAAGTTCCCTGTATTGTAATCAAGTGTTTGTGTGATTCGTGTCTTTACGTATAAAAGGGAACACATACACACACACACACACACACACACACACACACACATATATATATATATATATATATATATATATATATATATATATATGTGTGTGTGTGTGTGTGTGTGTGTGTGTGTGTTCTTTGCGTATGTGTGTATGTATGTATATACTGTATATTTATATACGCATACATCCTCAATGTACAGTTTGTGTTATCATGCTTTCTTTAGAAGATGTAGCTTTGAACTTACCCCTTTCCGTAGAATAATTTTGACTTCTTTTTTCCATAACGCATACGTAAATGTACACCCATTTGTGCATTAGTTTATATAGGTTCACATACATTTATATATATATATATACAGTATATATATATATATATATATATATATATATATATATATATATATATATATATATATATATATATATATATATATATATATATATATATATATATATATATATAGCCTGTGTGTGTGTACCTACTCCAAACTCCCGATCCCCGTTCACTGGGTGTCTTTTTCGCTACTTTGAGGCAATGATTTGACCATTTTCATTTTCCGGCAACCTACACGGGACTCCTCTGTTGTTTAAGGCGATTTTAGGAAAATCGGATTTGTAAAAAAATCCAGACATTAATGTATTAAAATATATGGCTTATTTGAGTATATATATATATATATATATATATATATATATATATATATATATATATATATGTAAATTTATATAAATATGTATATATATATATATATATATATATATATATATATATATATATATATATATATATATATATATATATATATATATATATATAACCTATTAATTCAGGTAATCTTGGAAATAACTTACATCCAAAGAGAATTATGCGCCAACCTTAAGCAGGATTCAAACCTGTGCCTTTTGGTATTGTTATAGAGATTATAAGGACTTGTCCACTCAGCCTTCAAGAGAGATACAATTTGTTATGGCTAAGCTTTCCACATTCTGGTCAAATCTCTACTTTACATTTAAAATCGAAATTGACAGATCTCTCAAATGATAGTTGAGCAAGAAGTTTATAAACGCATAGCCGTTTATGATAGTCTTGTCACTAATTCACATTTGAAGTTTATTTTATTAATCTCAAACTGATTAAATTACTGTTATCCTTGAATGGAACTCGAGGTGATAGGTTCGATTCCTTGCTAGTGTACCTGTTTTTTTCTATGAGAGCTAGTTTCAAACAAAGAGGACAAAAAACGTTTGTTATATCAACTTATTTATTTATACACGTTGCAATAGAATATTTAGTAACGGGCTGAAATAGATGTGCAATTATTTACCTATCTAGAGGCCTAAAATTTCATAGGAAAACAGTAGGCCTATCGTGTTAGACGAATTTGTTAAGTTTACTTTAGATGTATATAGAGTATATAGAGCTCCCAAACGTTTATGAAAACAGAACGTTTATTTCAATATATTCAGAAAATATTCTAATGCGACAAAATAGAACCACCCACCATCTGTGAGAGAGAGAGAGAGAGAGAGAGAGAGAGAGAGAGAGAGAGAGAGAGAGAGAGACTACATTTACAGATCAGAGAAGCAAGTAAATCCGTATAACAACGAGAGAGAGAGAAGAAAAAACTTGTATCTCGAGGGGGTCCCCAATATGGAACTGTTCGGTGCAGACGGACCCCAGCTGCGAAAAAACGCAACTCATAAGAGATTCTCACCTATTTTCATTTCAAATTTCGCGCGCGAGATGCTGATTGGTGGAAACGAACGCTGACGGTTATTATTTTTCCCGCCATCCGCCACCTGCCTCCTTGGCCACGTGGAAATGGCATTTTGTTATTTTACGTCCCGCTTGAAAGAAGAAGAAGAATTTTTCCGAATTTCCAACCATTTTTTGGTCGGCCGAGAAAAAGGAATCACACCATTTTTATTTCGGCAGATATTCAGAAGATGTGGAAGAAAATGTTACACACTCAGACCAAGATTTTTGGGAATAACTGGAATACGGCCTCGTTTGAGAGACTCTCTCTCTCTCTCTCTCTCTCTCTCTCTCTCTCTCTCTCTCTCTCTCTCTCTCTCTCTCTCTCTCTCT
>NC_090762.1:21022643-21052643 GCF_036898095.1 Palaemon carinicauda
TCTTGGCCTTGTTTTATTAAAACCCATCATCCTAGTACTATGGGTAAATGCGTCTGGCAGGATGGGTAGAGGGGGAGTGAAGGTCCCAAGCCCAGAAAGAAAAGCCAGACCACATACTTCTAAATTATGCACAGAGGACAGCAGAGGCCTTTCTTACAAGTACCTTGTATATCGAAACACGGCATTGCGCAATGTAAATAAAAGAGGAAAAATACATACGGAAATCCATCACGAGTACATTCCTAGAAGGGAAAAGTTTAAGATAAAACTATAAAATCAACATTTCATCCTCGCATGAAAGTGAAAAAGAATAAAAAGAAAAAAAGAAATACCTTAGTACTTTCGAGTACCCCCACCAGGTGGGGAAAGGGGGGAAAATTCTTCAACCTTTTGCCTTCCTTCGGCCAGCCACGTCTGCTAATCTGGCTGGCCTGTGAATATTTTAAAACAGATTTTTTTTCTTTGCTCCACTCATAAATCTCATAATTACACTCATCAACACTCGTGGTGGGGCAGTGAATGAAATCCGTGGGAAGGTACAGCTCACGCCATCTATGGAAGGCGAGGCACACTAGGACGACAACGAGGTTGCCGCTCGGGTGCTAACAACAGGTTGTTAGATTGTGTTTTCTTTATAGCCTCAGTTTATAACTCTTAGCTTTTCATGGTCGCCTTTCACTGGTGCTTTGCATTTCTTCCCCTGGAAAGGCTGTTTACCACGGGAACATACAAGAGCTCTACACAGGATATTCATGGTTAGGCTATGTATTAAGTGTATATAGCCTACATAATCGGTATGTTTATATGCAAAGGATACGGAGAAGAAAAATAGAGCCTTGGTATAAGAAGTCTGTCATCACTTAACAGGTATAAACTACAGTAATAATCAACTGTTCCTTTTGTTCATAGGAAAACTAATGGAATTGTGGAGGACTGAATATTTGAAAGGACTTATAGGGTTAATTTTTTGAATAAGAACTGACTCCTTAAAATAGTGGATTTGAAATTAATGATTGCCTTAAAACTATAAACGACGTGAGAGAAATTTCCGCTACAGAAACTGCAATGAATTTTCAAAAGATTGATAAAAAAATAATTGTTGAAGACATCCCTAAAAGAAACACTTAACACACTCCCTACAAATAAATTATATATATATATATATATATATATATATATATATATATATATATATATAATATATATATATATATATATATATATATATATTAGCTAGGGAATGATAAACAGCACAACTTCTAAACAAATTTACCTTAGTGCCAAAGTAGCGTCAGTTGGGTAACGTCTTTTGTATTTTTTACTGGCGGACATAAAAAACTATGATTGTGGGGTCAATTTGTTTTCTTGATTTTAAAAAAAAAAAATACCACAATTGGTTACCCTACTTTTCGAACATTTTTTTTTTTTTTCTTTTATCAATTTAGGTACCTATAATTCCACATATGGCTTATCTCTCATATGATAATTTTGCATTTTTTTTTCATTCCGGTATCTGCGTTCTTATGGTTCTGTTATCTCTCGTGAGTGTTCCAGAAATAATATTTATACCTTTCTAATAACGATTTTATTCTTTTGTAGTCTTTATTCTCCACTTTGTAACTGTTGACGTAACTTTGAGATCAGCAACATTGGCTGTGTACAACTTCTCCAGCTTAACCAGTTAATTGCCAGAAAACCTCAAATCAACCAATCAATCAATTAAGGTGTGAACATTTTATTCGTATATATCGTTTCATAATACTAAGGCATTTAAGGATGATAAAGATTTATTGAGGAATAAAAAGGAGCCACGAAACTGATGCAAATTATAGTAGAAATGGTTGGAAGTCCAAATTTTTCTAATTATACCTTAAACTTTGCTATAGAAGATGTGGAATGAGATTTTTCCGATAAAAAATTTATTGACCTTCTAGGAGAAGGACACTCCAAAATCAAACCCTTGTTTTCTTGTCTTGGGTAGTGACATAGCCTCTGTACCATGGTCTTCTACTGTTTTGGGTTAGAGTTCTCTTGCTTGAGGGTACACTCGGGCACACTATTCCATCTTATTTCTCTTTCTCTTTTGTTAAAGTTTTTATAGTTATATTTATGTTTTAATTTTACTGTTCTTAAAATATTGGATTTTTCCTTGTTTCCTTTCCTCGCTGGGCTATTTTCCCTGTTGGAGCCCCTGGGCTTATAGCATCCTGCTTAAAAACTAGGGTTGTAGCTTAGCAAATTATAATAATAATAAGTTTAAAATGTTGCTTTAATATATTTTGGATTACCCTACAAAATGTCATCACTTCTGCAGGTTAATTATCTTTGCAGAAACATATTTTTTCACTGTATATCTAGTTTTTTAATAAAAAAAAATCATATTTACTAGCCTGCAAATATAATGTCGTTCTTGTTTCAACTCATTCATTTCTCTTTTAAAAGAGGAATCTCTTTTGCTTAATCATAGATTTGGTTCAAATGACATGACTCTGAAACTGCTGGTGTCAACTTATCTGACAAGTATAGATACCATTCAGTTTTATCATTTTAACTCTCAGAAATTTGGATTCTACATATTTGAATTTATAATAAGTTTCAGTCTTAGTACAATCAGCAGCGAACTCGAGATTTTACCACATTTTTGTTTTCCAAAATCACCATCTCTTCACTATCCAAAACTTTTCGGTTTCCATTAGATATAAAAAGGCTTAGAGGCTTTTAAATATGATAATCTTTATCATCAGCATGACTTGATTATGTGATAGTCTATTCCTCTCCGTTCTTTGCAACATATTGAAAACCGAATACCTATTTTTTGACCACGGAACCTTTCATTTATAAAGAAAAAATTTCCTCTTATGTATCATGCTTTGTCCTGTAAATATACAATCACTAATAATGCCGGTTTAATTTTAGCACTTATGCAAACATTTTTTTCTAATTGTTAATGCAAAGCTGTTAATATCTTTCTCTATATGGCCATTCTCAAACAGTATCGAGATTTTCTTATGTACATTGTTAAAAGTTTGTATTAAAAAACGGTAAATGCCTGGCAACAATCATTCTCCAGGATTTTTAGTTTTAAAAACAGATATATTGACGTAAAGGATTGATATTACGGTCACCAACCCGTAAAAGATAATAAAAAGGTAAGGTAAAATTACAGTCACCTGCATTTTTGCTAAAATACGGCTGAGAACAGTATATTTTTACGGAGAATTTCTGATTAAAATTACGGTTTTATTAACAGTGTATGATTGAATTTCCTTGATTTTCTGTTATACTTATCAAGCAATCTCTTCCACGTGTTTACCTATTTTTGTATGTTGAAAACAGTGTCTTCTAGTCCTCAGAGAACTACAGGCAAGAGCTAATTGACAAAACATAACATTTGATTAAAGCAAATCCTCTCTTTGACCGACCACACGCACCAGTGGCCCTAAAAGGTGTTTGCGCCTCCCAAAGGTTTTGGAATCAAGAGGAGAAATCGGTCTTTAGACCATAGTGAACGGCCCCCATAGACGTGTCTTTAGATGGCGACATTCGCCTTCTACTTCTATTTATGCGTTTCAGCTGCCAGCCCGAGTAAGGTAGTAGCCATTGTGTTTCCCGTATAGGCATTCAATGCCAACACAAGACGCAACAGCCCTTGAAGTGTTTAAGCCAACGAACGCCCTCACCGGCAGCGATAAACTCTGGCGTAATGGGGCGTCGGGACAGAGGCTCTCAGACAATTCCCAAGTGGACAGACAGACCTGTGTGCTACAGACGACGACGATGACGCAGTTACTGGTTTGAGGCATTGAAGTTGTCCTTGGTTCGTTTTGGCCATTTCAGTCGTCTCTTTATCACAATAAAGTTAGTTTTCGTTTACTTTATTCATATGTTGTTTATGGTTTGTTTATCTCGTTTAATTTGGTTTGTTTATCTGCTTTGTTTAATGGGGGATAACTGTTAGGTTAGTTTGTTTGTTTTCTAAGGCTACTTATCAAGGTCTTGTTGGTATTGATCTGTTTTTTTATAGTTTGTTTACAGCAGAGGTAATGTGGGGGACTTATAGAAATGGTTCATTTCCTTCTTAATTACACACACACTCTCTCTCTCTCTCTCTCTCTCTCTCTCTCTCTCTCTCTCTCTCTCTCTCTCGTTGCTTTCTTCCAAGTTTCAATTTCAATAATTGTTTAATAATAAACGACCAACTCCTGCACGTGACCGATTTCTGCCATTTATAAAATATGACTGCATGAAGTTGAGGAGATTTGTGCTGGTCTCTTCAGCAGGTCACCAATGATTATGAGGTATGAGGTTTGTGTATTTTTACTGTATAATATCTAGGTGAAATTTATACTTGAATATTCTTAGCATTCATACGTTGCTTAAGTTGTATCCATAAAAGAATTCTCCTATAGGTTTTGATCAGGCAGAATTTCGTTGCATTTGTTTATGGCCATTAATTCAACTGAACTTTATGATTCCACTTAATAAGGAAGAAGGAACCTCTAGTGGTTCAACCAAGAAACCATAGATAGAGACGACTGGCGAAATCTGACTAATGCCCTTTGCGTCAATAGGCGTAGGAGGAGATGATGATGATTTTTTATATATATATATATATATATATATATATATATATATATATATATATATATATATATATATATCCTATGCCTATTGACGCAAAGGGCATCATATATTATATGTATATATATATATATATATATATATATATATATATATATATATATATATATATATATATATATGTATATATATATCAACGCCTATTGACGCGAAGGGCATCATGTATATATATATATATATATATATATATATATATATATATATATATATATATATATATATATATATATATATGTAATGTAATATAATATAATATAATATACTGTATATGTATATATGGGTTGGCCATAGCTAGAATTGTTAGGTCCTTTGACAGGTTAGATATCACTACACTGGATCCCTCTCTGCTTTCGTCTAATTTTTCCTTTGCTTACGATGCACATAGACCAAATAGTGTGGCTTATTCTTTACACGATCTCCTCTTACTTCATACACCTGACAACACTAAGATGACTGAAAAATTATATATATATATATATATATATATATATATATATATATATATATATATATATATATATATATATATATATATATGTGAGTGTGTGTGTTTAAATAAATTGTGCACTGACATCCTATTAAAAACTCACTAAAACTATGTATGTGTGGTAAAAAGTCTTTTGTCTCTTATCCAGTATTCAAAGATTATACATTGAATATATTCAAACAAACTGCGCTAGACTTTGAAATGCTTAAAATTATAAATATTTTCTTGTAAGACACTGTAAAATTGCTCCGAGAAACTGTAAACAGTTAACTCTGTGAGTCAACTTGGTCAGTTTTATATGCCCATTCAGATAGCAATGATATATTCAAGTAACGTCTATAATAATCTGTCACTCACTCGATTATTTGCTGCTGTTTTAGTTACTGCCAGTATGCCTGTTTGTAACTGTTTTTGATAATTCCAATCCATAATATCGTAGTTAACATATATAAACACTTCTAATTCATAATTCATACATATAAAAAAGTACGACACAAAATATGAATAATGAAAACATTACATAAAGTCTTCTGGGTGATTGATATTACCCAGTATAGGGACATTACCCCGTTTACATTATGACATATATCATATTATGTGGCATGATGAGAGGCATCTACATAGCTGGCCTTGTAAATTAATTTTATCTCTCGATTGTTGGTTTATCCCTAAACAATAATAGTGATGCCAATGCAACAGTGTCTAATATCTTTAAGGCCAAAGTTGCGGATCTTTGAGATAAGTTTGACCAATTTATATATGGGTATACTATGTTAATTGTCTGTAGTTTGAAGTATAATTATGCGTGTGGTTTTGTCCTTATCCGGGTGAATCTTGGTCTCCTGTCTAAATCTCCATTTGTTCCTTGTATGATTTTTATCGGCAATAAGCACATCAGTCTGGAGGTTTTCCTTTCACGTATGTCTCTTTTGGCATTATTGAAGGTTGACCAAGTACTCCTTCCTCCCCGTGGACAAGACTATATTGGCCAAGATTTCCATGTTTCCATCCCTTTCCAGCGTAGATCTCTAGTTCTTAAGTCTGTCCAGGTGGTGAAGATATTGTAGGTTTCATAGTATGTTGTAGGCCGGCTCTCTCTCTCTCTCTCTCTCTCTCTCTCTCTCTCTCTCTCTCTCTCTCTCTCTCTCTCTCTCTCTCTCTCTCTCTCTCTCTCTCTCTCTGCACCTTTGAATTTTTTTTTCCATAGTCACTTATCAACTTTGTTACCATTCTTGCTTATGAACTGTCTTTGGGCATTCATGAAAGCATCACCGTCCAATAATTTTGCTATTTCTAGGTGGACTGCACATGATGTAAGGAGAAAAAATAGGATCCCGCACGCTTTTAATTATTTTCCAGCTTCTTTGAATATGTGAGGACCAAAATAATCCACACAGGTATTAGTAAAGGTAGGAGCTGGGATCACATGATCAGAACGTAGTTCATGCCCTCCGTGAGAGGTCCTACGTTTTCCTGTAGATACTACATTGAGACGATACATTTCTGACACCTGTGTACCCATTAATAGCCAAACTACTTGATCTTGTAGTGCAGCCATGACGTGGTTTCTTCTAGCATGGGAAATACATTGGTGAATGTCTTTAATGATTTTTTTTTTTCATTTGACCTCTTCTTGGACAAATAATTTGGTGCTTTATGTATTGGAAAATTTTAGCTACCTGAATTCATCCTCCATTACACCGAAGACCAGTCTCTGGATCAATGAGAAGGTTAAGCTCATGTATTTTATTTAGTTGCTGGCACTCTCAGCCCCGTGAGCCTATTTTATTCTATAGATGCTTCGATTTTGAAAATTTCTTGTCTGCAGTTGATGGCTACTCCTGTTTTTTCGAATCCATGAATATCCTGTGGATCCCCACGTACAGATTTTGACTTAAAAAGACTTAAGAATCTTCTGTACCATGTTACCATTAGAGTATATGCCTAGAAGGAAGAAAAAAAAAAGAAAAAAAAAAGAAGAAGAAGAAGAAGAGTCAAACAGTTTACTTTTAGCATTGTCAGATTCTTCAAAATCTACTGATACGGCAAACCTCGCTTCAGGATCATCCTTTTAAACTAAATGAGAGGTGTCTTGTGGCCAAATAGATTTGTCTATAAATAGGAAATCCGGCCCTTAAAATTACAGCTTGTTATCTGCTAGCTTGGTTGTCTTTGATGTTTATGTATTATGTTGGGATTTGAGTACTCGCCAATACCTTTTTCTGGTTAGCCTTAAGCGTATGAAATCTTTTCCTTTTACTGTTGATGAAGTTTAGTTCTGTTGTAGAGTCTTTGTAATAAGTAACCCTATCAACACGAGTGCCATATTCATTGCTACTGTAAGCTCCAGTCTTGGTATCGTTATAGATTTGAATGGTATTGCTCTTGAGTTTCCTATCAGAAGTGATGTGTTTATCCTTTCACCTTCTGATAGTCTGATATCTACAGCCACCTCATAGCCTATTTGACTTCCATCACAAAACCCAGGGAGCTGACCGAAATTAATTTGCCCAAAGTAAATGGGTAACATGCATCTGCTAGTATGTCATTCAAAAATCAATTGTAGGTCTAGAACCTTTTGTTTTTCCATTGCTGCTGGTAGGCCTTGGTTATGCTGTCATCCCATCCATGTCCCTCTTCTTGACACGAGTCTTGCAGTATCTTCTTTGTTGTTAAAAGGAATGGGGCAACTAAATCAAAAGGGTCAAACATTGAAGATACAGCTGAAGTCACTTTACGCAAAGATATCGTTTCTCCCCATGCCATTGTATCACTAAGGCCTTCGATACTAGGAAGCTTTCTCTAGGTTACACGCTTGAACCTCAGGTGATCGATCTCCCTTCATCTGGAATAGCTTCAAGGCCCTCTCTGCTGCCAAACGTAAACTTGGTAAGATGAAGTCCTTCTTATTAAGTGGCTACTACAAGGTCTTTGACCAACTCTTAAGCTATCTCTACAATTAAATTTCTCCTCTTAGTATTGGCCACTAGTGATCCATATTCCTTCTCAGCCCGATATGCTGTTTTCTTGAGAACAAAGTTGGCAACATTAGAAGACGAGAATGTTCCAAATATATATACAGTCACCTAGTACAGTATACTTGTAGTTATTGCTGCAAGTCACTATCAGACCTGTTATTCAGGGACTTTACTTGGTAGAACAAGGCTCCATGTCGCCCATTAATACACTTTCCTCTCCTCTAAACTTCGTTAACACAACAACTAGAGCGTTTGTAGCATCATAACTAGTAGATACTGGTCATTAAGAGAATATCTATTGAATTAGACTGCAGTAAAATACTACTCTTATTTTGTTTTATTTCTTTGGTTGGTAAACTCCATGGGGGTGGGGGATTGAATACCATATAGTGCCTTCTTGTGTGGACCGCATCTGGTGATGCCTATTGTACATATCTTTTCTTCAGCAACTTTTCCAAAAATGTAACATAATTTCATTAGTACTTTTTATTTTGCTGCAATTAATTGATTTGCCACTCCGATCTCTACATGGATTAAAATTTGTTACTGACATCTACTTAGGTATATTCCCTGAATGGCAAAGGAATTTCAGAATGTCCATTTGTAAAATTTAATTGCTTTTCCACCAAAGTTTTGAACTTCTAGTCCTTGAGTACCCTCTTTCTTCCATATCACTTCCTTCACCTTTTTCACTTGAATCCATTTCGAGCATCTTGATGACTGCAGCTGGGATCATGCTTTCTTTTACTGACTTCACTTCCCAGTTTAATATCCTACTGTAAGTACTTTTTTTGTTTTCATTGACTGTAACTTACACTGGTCCATTGACAGTCCAAACATGCTTGAGTTGCACTGATAATGATCCATTATCCTTCACTGGCTTGACAGATTGGTTGAAGTGCTGGTGGGTATTTACTGCAAATAAGAAGTCTACTTTTCACAGAGGGTTTATACCTTGGAGGTATGACTGGCAAAATAGAATATCGTCTCTCAGCATCAGATTATGAGAGACTGAACTTTCATTTAGGACAAGTGTCTTTGGCAAACAGACAGGATGTTTGTCATTGATGTTCATCACCACTAGATCTTGGATGACAGCGGACTGTTTGTAGCCTGCTTCATGCAGTGTTTGAAAGATTAATTTGATTTATTAAATCTGTATTCAGCTTTTCCTGTGACTTTTCAGCCATAAAACACCCATTGGATATCATAAAAGCCGTAAACTTCAATTTCATTGTTATCACCCTGCCATACCTTCACTGGCTATATGACAGTTAACACTGTACTAACTTTTAACTCGGTTGTAGCACAAGCCCTAGATGAAACTTTAGCAGTGTCTTTGTGCCAGGAGACTATTTGGTTTCCTTTCCATCACCGAAAATTATCTACATACAGGCAATTTGGATGTCTCCTCAGACATTTACTGAAAAGTGTTCTTTGTACATCCCTTTACAGTATGATTATAGCTAAGGCAGCCAAAGCCAAATCCTTTGTTCTTCAGTAGTTGTATTTTGCCGTTTGTTGCCTTCCTTGAAAATTCAGAACTCTCCTCCTGGCCATGATATCCTTTACACTTGGGACAATTCTGTATGATTGTGTAAAGGATCACGTATATTGCTTCTTTAAGAATTGGAAAGGCTTACCTACTTTAGTTGTATGTTGGTCAGCTTTCCTTTCTTGTCCGCTGAAAGTAGTATTGTATGCTAATTCTGCTAAATTTTTTACAAACTTCACTAAATCTTCAGATATTACCTTGCCCTTCTTGATTTAGATACCATTTATTTTAAGTGTAAGAGATCAGTTTACCAGCAATAGCCTTCATGTTGGGAATTTGCTTGAATACATCAATACCTAAAAGCCTTTGCATAACGACCTCACATTCTAGCAAGAACCTTTAACAACTTCTTTATCTTAAGAGTCATCATTTATGATCTTCAGCCACTGGAGGAACTTCTTAACATATGCTGTTGGCATTTTATATGGATCTCCGTATTCCTCCGGTAACAGAGGCATAGCTTTCTTGTATCCTTCAGGCCATTCCATGAGAGACAGGCTTTTATCAGAACTTTATGATCCCCTTCAGCATACTGATCCAAATTATGAAGTCTGTCAGCATCACATTGGAACCCTTAATGAAGGATAGGAATGGAATATAGTGTGATGGCTGGCTTGACCACCACGCAAAACACTAAACTGTTATCAAATAGTATACACCAAAATACCATAGTAAGTCCACAAAAGGTGGAATAGTATTCAATTTCAATAAGAGTGCAAAGTCAGTTTAAGGGGAAAAAGAAAATACCACAAAAATATACTTAATTTTAATACATAAGTTTCAGATAGAAATAACACCTGAACCTCAACAATACAATAATTAATGAGAAACACTCAATCTTAAACTCCCTGCAAAAGAAAACAATTACACGATTAAAAAAAGGTCATCAATACATACATACTAAAAGGGGAGAGGGTCCAGAAAGGAGGAGGCAAGCGAAAAATAAGAATATCCTAACAAATACAATCTAAATATCCCTAACAAGTTGGTGATGGCTGGCTTGATTGAAAGGCTTTCACAAGCTCCACTAATGACATCAGCAGAGGATCACAGGTCGTGACCTCGATAAATAAATACAGGTATAATTACTATTACCTTGGGACAGAGAGGTAGCTTTTACTGAACCAAGGGCAGTACACAAAATGCAGAATAATAGGTCTTTGCTGCAGAGTAAGGATATCCAAAAAGCTAAATAGCTTCACAACGTAGCTCTGCAATGTGGCGAGGAATAAATATAGTTCCAACAGCAATTGTCGGGCCCTTCAAGGTTGGAGGCTCAGAAACATTCTGAGGCAAACTCCTCCAAACGTAAACCTCCATACCTCGGATAATGAAGGAGCCCCGCCACATAACCAACACAACTTGAAAATATAAAACAGTCGTTAGCCAATAATAAATACCAAGATAGCCACCGGTGAGGAGACAAAAAGCTAATAAAGAAAGAATACAACACTTCTATACTTAACATTAAAAATCTAAAAATTTAAATAATTTAGAAATTAATGACAACTAAGTTACATTAGTCACTAGTGAATTTTGATAAGTTGTGTGTAGGAAGCAACATAGAATTGGCCATTTTACATGAAATTGTACAAGTTTCTTACTCAGATATTTTGTAGTGTACTGTTAGTGTCTGTTCCGGAATAGATGCATACATATAATATCTGTTCTATTGGAAGGCAAATGTAGCTGTTGACTTAGTTATGGCTTCCATAGATGGGGTAACATTTCTTGGTGGAAGATTACCCCAGTAAAAGGAGCTCTTTTTTAGAAATTGGGAAGATTTGACTGTAGATAATCCATGAAGAGGGGTCTTTTTTAGAAGATAAACCTCAGGTGGATCTCATCTGACCTGGCTCATGCTATTCAGTTGGGGTGCTCTTTATCTAAAGTTCAAAAGCTGTAGCAGATAAATTCATATATTGATACTTTAATGGATCTAGTGTATGTTATATCATCCAGTTTGGTTGGTTCTCTCCATATTCTTCGGCAAGAATATTATCTCTTGCACTACCTTGAGTCATCTCATTGGCCATCGTAACTATTTTCTCATTTGTTTGTTTGTTATCTCTTTCCAGCTAAAGCTCAAGTCGTTCTTTTCATGCCTTTTCCCACCTCTTGCTCAAGCCGGGCCTTTTCAGCTGCTAGTTGGACCTTTCAAGTGCATTTTCTTCATCAATTTGAGAAAATGTACTCGCCATTTGCTTCTGGTCTATAATTTTAACTGTACTTTGGTAGACAGATAAGATCCAGTTGATGAATCAGACCCCATAAGAAGAATGATTTTTGTGATAAAAATGATGGAAGCTGTGGAACTTGGCAGAACTTCTGACAAGCTGTCTCTCTTTGTAGCCTCTGCATTCATGAAACATTCGTGAACTTGATATCTGAAGCCAACAAACTGGTTATTTATCAAGGGCTTCGTTGGCAATGTGTGAATTACCTGTGCTACTCAGGAATGCCTTATTGTCACTCATTTTCTTTGCAACTGTTCAGGCTTCAAAAAGGTTTATAACTGAATCAACCTTGGGTTAAATATCAGTTTCAGCCTGCTCATCAATATTTTTAGTACCATTCTTGATACAAGTTGTTATCCATTGAAGGAAACACAGGGGTGTCTTCAGCATCAATTACCATTTATTCAGGGTTAGGTGATATTTTGGATTACTGTATATCCTGTTAGTATCTAATTTCATGTAATTCGGGAATATTCCTAAGATTGATTCCAAACATTTATTGAAGTAGCCTTATGTTTTGGAGAGATATTCCGAGAGTTTTTCTCTCTGATAATCTCTTTAATCGTGTTTTAAAGGGATTTTAAAGTAATATAGCTGCAGTGAACTGTTTTTACTACGGGATAAGGTTAGAAAAAAAATCATATTGTCCCGTTTTATTTTCCAACTGAATTCTTAACCTGAAGAATAAAACACTACAGTACTATGATTTTTAAATTTAAGCTTCATTAAATGCACAATCTGTGGACTTTCCATATGTATATTTTCAGTAATTACCAGGTTGGAATCTATATTGTGGGAAGAGATCCTATTAAACAGTGAAACTACTCACTAAAAGTATGCATATGCAGTACAAAATCTTTTATGACCTCTCCAATATCCAAGCAAAATGTATTAGGTTTTGAAATGTTTTGAATAAAAACTATTTACTTGTGAAAAACTTTATAGAATTGATCTAAGAAACTGCATTCAACTAATTCTGTGAGCCTACTTGGTTATTTTATATACAAAGTCAGATAGTACTAATATTCTTGTAACTTCTACAATACTCTTGACACTCCTTCGATTATATGATACTGTTCTAGAAGTATGAGGATATATTTAGTTTTGGCCTTATTGTCATTATGACTATTTATATCTGTATGACGATAATTCAAACCCTTAATATACTAATTAACATGTATAAATCAATACTATCTATTGATTCATACATATAAACAAAGTAGTACACAAAATATGAATAATGAAAACATTACATAACGTCCTCTGTGATGAATGATATTACCCCATCCCATTTACATCATGATATCTCAAATCTGGTCGTACTTGTGCAATGCTGCCTAGCTGTTAAGGCTTACTAGCCTCTCAAATATCTAGACTGGCAAACTTCCCTGGTGCCCTATTCCAGTTCCTTTGAAAATGACATCACTTTTCACAACGACTTGTAGTCTCTTGGTTTCAAAATGCCACATTAATTCCTTTGCAACTCTGGAATATTGAGCTCCATTTGAGAAGAAAGCAAAATGACCTGGATACATTGCAGAAATTGCCAAAAGCAGCTGAGGTGGAAGGGATGGAGGAGTAGATTGCACTCATATTTGTTCTTGACTTTTCTCGGTTTTGCAGTCAACTCCACACAGAAAAATGCAGGAACCGCGAGATTACATCTTTTCATAAGGAACACCACTGCTCCAAATGGAATTAAATCTGGGTCCACACATTTTACAAATGTAGATTTTCTGACGGAGCAAGTAAGCCTCACAATATAGACTTCTTTGGACAAGAGATAACATTCCTAAAGAACCGGCATCAATATCGTTGCAAAATTAGAAATGTAAGCTTCAGAAGAGAGGGGGTGCCTTGTGAGATTGGTCGTGAAATTCTGTGAAGCCTTGTGAAAAATCATTTGTATATTTCAAAATTAATCTTGAAATTTCTCATTTCAAAGAATCCTAAAGTTTTCATTTAACAGTACTTATTAATCAATTTTGAAGTTTCCAAATATTTGTATTTTGATATTTTATTGTTATAGATTTTTATATTTAGGTGTAATTGTATCATTCAACCAGTGTAGTCCTGATGAAGAGTCGCGGAAATCAAATTTATTTGAAACGTATCTGCACAAAATATCAAGTGGAAAAATGTAAATGCAGTTTTCGTCTTATATTGGATCCTAACTGGAGTTAGTTTGTCCGTAGAAATGTCTACGAAAATGTTATATATTATATATTCCTATAATTGTAAAGGTAAAGTAACATACCCAAATACTGTTTTTATAAATGGCAAGGCATGGATATCCTAGGTTTAAATGCATAAGATACTGCATTGCAAAGATAATTTTCTAGACCTCAAACTACAAGCTATTGTGAGGAGTGATGCCGTTCCAAAGGAACTTGATTTGAAGATCAATGTAGTTTGCAAGAGGGAGCTAGTATGCCTCATGGTATATGGCTGTGTTGCACAAGTTACAGTAAGACCAGCATTGAAAACGCCACATCAATCCCTTTGCAACTGTGAACTTTTATCGGAAAAAGAACCGAAACTACTTGGATGGCCTTGAGGGAGTACAGAAACCACTTCATTGTAGAGGAAAAGCAGGAACAGTGAGACCACAGCTTGTCATAAGGAACACCACCACTCTAAAGGGAATTGAATCTGAGATCAATGCAGTTTATAAATACACCTGTATATATTTTCAGAAGGGGCAGCTAAGCCTTGCAGTTTAGTCTGCTTTGGACAAAGCGATAACATTCCTGAAGAACCAACATCAGTCCTGTTGCAAGATTGGAACCATAAGCTTTGGCGAAGAAGGGGAATCCTGTGAGACCATTCATGAGGTTTTGTGAAACCTTGGGAAAAATCATTCTTGTATTTCAAAATTCATTTTGAAATTTCCCATTTCATTTTTTTTTTTTTTTTTTCAATATTTGTTACTTAATATTGGAGCCCCCAAATATTTTTGTAATTCTAATTTGCACCACCATAGCCTTTACATTAAGAAGTAATTCCATCATACAACCAATGTAGCACTGACGAAGCATCATCGATAAAAACGGATTCAACAAACGTTAACACCAACTATTGAATGGAAAACCATAAATGTGGTTTTAACTTATCCTTACGTGTATGTATATATATATATATATATATATATATATATATATATATATATATATATATATATATATATATATATACATATATATATATATATATATATATATATATATATATATATACAGTATATATATATATATATATATATATATATATATATATATATATATATATATATATATATATATATATATATGCGTTTGTGTGTGTTTTTTGTTTGTTTGTTTGTTTGTTGCTATTATAACTTAAGCAATTTTTTTTTTCAATTCTTATGTATAATTTAAGAATCTTTTAATCTTAGCTTTATGTCCTTCATAAAAATTGCATGTATGGCCTTGAACATTTCCCCTTAACATTTCTTTGTTAGGGTGTTATATTTCAATAACGTAAAATGTTAAAATTAATGTAAACCCTGCAATGTACAAGTCGTTAGTGTCTAAATTTCCATCAAGGGCTTTTTTCTTAAGGTTGAAGAAGCTCGGAGACTTCATTGTATGAGAAGTTATTGAGCAAATTCTACTTCTTAAAGTGTAATTTCCAAAAGAATCACTGGATTTCTTTCCTTGCAGGATGCTGTCAGATAAGATGCAGTCAATTGGGGAAAGGCTGTGTAGCTCATCGTAAGGTCATGATTACTGAAAAAAGAAACAAATTTTCCAGATAACAGGGACAGGCAGTCATGCAGCTAACCCTAAACTATTTTGTGGCACAAGAGCCATTTTGGCTAAAGTTGAGTCTTGTTCAAGTGATGTAAAACTGAAAACTTGAATTGAATCAAACTTTAGATAGAAAAGAATAACAAAACAAATCCTGTACACTAGAAAGTTGTTAGAGCAGAGCAGTGACATACCTTGTTGAACTTCATTGATATCATGTCACAAACATTTAAGCCTGTGTAAGTTCCTGATGGTCCCCAGTCGTGATCTTGCACTGAGCCGTTTCATGCTTTATGGTGATGCCTGGTGATTACTTCTTCCATCCAAGTCCTCAAAGGAAGTCCCCATGGAAATTGTTGAAACTAAGAGAAGACTTGAGATTTATACCCTCAAGTTCACTCGTACATCTTTAACAGAAGCAAAGAGAAGACATAAGATTTATACCCTCAAGACCACTCGTACATCTTTAACAGAAGCAAAGAGAAGACTTAAAATTTATATCTTCAAGACCACTCATACGTCTTTAACAGAAGCAAAGAGAAGACGTAAGATTTATATCCTCAAGACCACTCATACATCTTTAACAGAAGCAAAGAGAAGACTTAAAATTTATATCTTCAAGACCACTCATACGTCTTTAACAGCAGCAAAGAGAAGACGTAAGATTTATACCCTCAATGTCACTTGTTCATCTTTATCAGAGACCTGGCATCAAACACTTTGTATGTGCTTAGTTTGAGTTCATTGATAGCATGATTGAGAGGCTGACCAGGCTTTGTAAGGTATACCTATATAAGAGCATGGTTCCAAAAGAATAGGTGAGAGGGATAATTGTTCTGTCGTATATAGGTAAAGGTGAATAAAGGCAACTGGTAAGAATATCGTTATACCAGTTTACATGTGCTCTAATGGTAAAAGAAACTGTGATATGTGTCAAAGGATATACAGAATTTTTATTTATGTTTAAATGAGTATGAGTAGCCTTAATTTTAATTTATATTGAAATGATTAAGCTTCAATACTATCAAATTACATTTTTCAGTCGTTCATACCCTGGAAAATAATTATAATTTGAAGTTTCGTGATGTTTATGTCTTTAGGAAACGACCTTATTTCATTAATAGAGTATATTCAAATAAAGTATTGAGAGTTTTATGTATGGTCGAATATTACTTATGTTATTGCAATGTCGAAGTAAAATGCAGTTCTCTCCATCAAGTGTTTTATTAAATGTTTTCAACATCGATAAGATTCCAATCAGTTGAGAACATACCCTAGAGAAACAACTATATCTGGAAGACTGATTTATTATAATAAAATTTTAATTTTATGTTTGCATGGCCCTCATTTTCATTTATTTCAGTCCATTCATTCTTGACTTGTCTTTACGTCAATAGGCGTAGGAGGAGATGATTACGATGTAATAAAATTTATTTGGTGAAATTCTGTTCTATCCCCTCTGTTGATTCCCATATTTTTGTCCAGATTCATGATAAGTGTTGAGGATAAGTTTACATTCAAACTCTCCTGAAAGGTAAGAAATATTAGTGTCAAAATGGAATATTGAAGGAAATGAGTTAAGCTGTTTAGCTTAGTTATATGTATCAACCTACAACATCAAGAAAAGCAATAGTTATTCATTAAGGGTAACACTGAAGTCATTCTTATACATCATCCTATGTAAAAACTGACGAATGGTATTTAACTAAGAACATATATATCAAATCGTTCAATTAGATAATTGTGAAAAACTCGTTATTCATGAGGAGGTCTAACATCTAGTGAAATTAGACATTACTTATGAAATAATGCAAAAATCAGAAAGGACTACGGTTTAAGTACATATCAAAAAGCATTGTTGGTGTCTTTGAGAATAATTTCGTAGAATCGTTATGAAAAAAGATTTAATCTGAAATCTCCATATTTCAGGGTGATTGCAAGAATTAAATATAATTTAGAACATAACATATTGTCATTTGAACCCCGAGAAAACAAACTACAAAACCAATCGAGTATATTTCTTTCTTGTCTTTCATCTTTCTAAAAAAAAAAAAGGAAAATAAAACTCAGTTGTGTGTATGTATGTTCATAATATGCTCTACCTTTATTCTACATTAATGTTGCAGTTATTTTCTATTCTGTCTTATTGAGTTTCACCAAATTAATTTCTTGAAATGTCAGGCATTAATTTCTATTTTTGATAGATTTTTATAACTAATGTAAATTGTTTATTTCTTCCGCAGGGTGTATAGAGTTAAGACTGTTCCAATACCAACATTTCTCAAAATTCAACATTTTGTTTGAATACACTTCTCCAAACATACCAGGAGTTAGTTGCAGGTAAATCTCACAAGTATATTGCAATAGTAGAGACATTTGAATAACTTAATTATGTAGAATATTCAAACGGAAAATTTTAGTTCCGTATAAACTAACATTCTTTAATCTATTTATCTGATTTTATGATGGCCATTTCCAAGAAAAGATTATTCGTATTTGGTTTGGTTTTATTAAATATGGACCATAGGCCATACCCTCATACTCGGCCGGGGAAGCCCTTCAGCGCCTAGAAGTATATCTGAGAGGAACTTGAAGTTGCACTGTAAATTCAGATGTAACAGGTAGGACAATAAGATGGTATAATATTATTATCACTATCTACGCTACAATGTCAGTTGGAAAAGCAGAATGCTATAAGCCCAAGGGCTCCAACAAGGAAAAAAAGCCCTGTGAGGAAAGGAAATGAGGGAATGAATAAACCACAAGATAAGTAATAAACAATTAAAATAAGATGTTTTGAGAGGGGTAACGATAAAAATAGATCTTTCATAAATAAACGATAAAAATTATGAAAAGGGAAGAGAAATATGATAGAAAAGTGTACTCTCAAGCAAGAGAACTCTACCTTAAGACAGGAAGAGCATGATACAGAGGCTATTTGTATTTGTAGGCAAAGGAAAATGAGCCATAACCAGAAAGAGGGATCCCTTGTTATACGATCTGGCCAATCAAAGGCCCGAACTAACTCTAACGGTAGTATCTCAATTGGTGGCATGTGCCCTAGCCAACCCACTACTTATGTTACGAACACAAGACCTTAGGTTAATACCTACAACGCACCTCAAACTACTCCTGTACGTGACCATCAACCCTTTTTACTTCCGTAGAAATGGCTTGTTTACTTGAATTCTTCAGTCTTGTGGAATATTGTATATGATTTGAAATGTTGATGAAATAGAACATACGCATAATATCGGAAACATAACGGGATGAAACTGGTTAATTACATGAGTCTGCCTATCGGAACAGTAAATACCCATTTTCTTTATTCACTTTTATAGGAGTAAGGGGATAACTTAGCTAGATTCATGTGATTGCATAACTTTTAGTACGGTCACAACGAATGGTTAAAAAATGTTTATTAGCAAACTTCCATTGTAAAAATTTAAAACGATATCTATGGAACGATAATCAAAGAGAAGTGCAAATTACCTAAATAGAAAATAATCGTAAACATAAAAGATACCACAATCATCGCAATTAAACAATTCGCTCTCGGTGAAACCACCAACTCCTAAAATTTTTCTTAACCAACTTTTGAACAAAACCAATTCTAGTGAAATGGAAATAAAATAGGCCAGAACTATGGTACTTCATGGATTGGGGGGGGGAGTAAATCTTACTTCAACGTCATTGCAACATACTGTAGTGCAATTTTGCTTTCGGAATCGAGACTATAAAGGTTGAAAGGCCGCTCAGGAATGGCAGAGGCAAGAGACAGTGACATTAGCCTATCAAGCAGTACAACGACCTATAGGCTGACCATATATACACATGATCAGTGCCCAAGCACCCTATCCACTCAAGCTAGGACCAAGGAGGGCCAAGCAGTGGCTGCTGATGACTCAGCAGAAAGACATATAGGCTCCCCCCATCCTTAGCTCACAAGAATGGTGAGGTTGCAGCGACCAAAGAAACTAACGAAACCCCCGGCTGGCGTTCACCAGGCAGAGACGTTACTAATAAGGCCACCACAACCCGAAACACAGAAATAAACCGTCTGGAAGTAAACGCGGGACGTCCACCTTCTGGAACCAATCATTCAGAATGGAGTGGTGGTCTCTTTAACTTAAAGACATTGAAGTAGGAAGACTTTATTTATGAAAGTTTGGTCCAACGGTATGGCACTGAAACCACTAGATTATTTACTAAAATCTTGGTGAATATGGGCTTAGTTAAGAGTAGTTGGTTAACCGGATAAGGCATTCGTAAAGTAAACCCTTAAGATGAAAATAGAGGAAACCCCAACAGTTTTACTATGAAGTAAAACTAGAGGGAGGATAGCAAGATGAAAGAAATTAAGTGGGAATGAAATCACAGTAAATGTCTAAAAGACAGGTGCAGTTACAGGTTGATGAAATGCTGCAAAGTAAAGACCTTTTAGTATTGCGGAAGATGCATTAACAACACCACTATCTTACTTGGATAAAAGTGCAATGAATAAATGAGGAATATCTACAATTCCATAATGTGACCAGAGACAGAGGAGCGTGCTTGTGGGTATAACAAGAGTGCAACTACCCTACACACAACCACTCTGACTTTCTAATTTCTGATAGCAATGCCGTTATATCAGTTTCAACCAGTGTAAAAAAAATTCTTTAAAAATATCTTTGTACCAAACAAATCAGGTATATATATATATATATATATATATATATATATATATATATATATATATATATATATATATATATATATATATATATATATATATATATATATACACACACACAATAATTGAAGTTAGTTGTCTTAGTGTCATCGTGTTTCCTACTGGAATCCTCGTGGGTTTTTTTTTTTTTTTTTTTTTTTTTTTTTTTTTTTTTTTTTTTTAGATTGTCTGGCGTTAGCCTTTGGTTAAAGAAACAATGAGTATTCCTATTCATTTATTCTATTACTACAACCCTGTTTCGACAATCCATGGTTTTATCAAGTGGCTAGTAGTTTACGTTATATAACAATTTCTTTTTTATATGAGGGTTTAGGTAAAATTATGATAAATTAATTTTAAAGTCTTATAAATGCTATAAAAATGAAAAAGAAAAAGGAAAATTTAGAATACTAAAAGACTTCAGAGATCCTATGATTATGGGAAAATTAAAAGTACAGTATATGCTTGAATATATTTACATACACACACAAACAAATGTGCAGGCATGCTTCATTACAGAGACTATCCATTTTGCACGTCAGGCAGCAAAGACCGCTTTGCTGTCAGATTCTTGTAGGAGCTGGGGTCACCTGGCAGCGACAGTGCTGTTGCTCTTTGCCATCTCTGAGAGGTAACATTCTGGCTGAAGAGTACATGATTTCAGATGACGAAGGGCATCCTACTCTATTACTACCCACTTTACATCAAGACCACTTTATGCTTGAGTGTAAAGTGTACTTAGATTCCTGTTGAATGTTCAATGAGACCCCATAGAGGGTGATTCTTCAGCTTCAGCTGTCATGAGCCTATCATAGTTGCTCTCATTGTGAATGATCTGGGTTCCATCTATTGGTTCTTTCAGAGGAGGTTTTCCGGTCATGATCTATGTAATGTTGGTTTATAGCCCTCTGATTTCTGTGGGCCAACATGCATCTTTGGAGAGATATGGTAGCTTTTCTAGGCATAAAAGTTTGTAGACTAATTTTTTACACACTTCCTTTGGTCTTTTGAGTGCAGTGCTGATCATCTATACTATGGCCGCTATTTATTCGCAGTTGTACTTTCTGGTAAGGGCCTTATGGGGTAATACCTTGATTGACGATTCCTCACGAGGGAGGGCTTTTTATTATTATTATTATTATTATTATTATTATTATTATTATTATTATTATTATTATTATTATTATTATTTGCTAAGCTACAACCCTAGTTGGAAAAGCAGAATGCTATGAGCCCAGGGGCTCCAACAGGGAAAATAGCTCAGTGAGGAAAGGAAACAAAGAAAAATAAAATATTTTAAGAAGAGTAACAAGATTAAAATATATATCTCCGATATAAACTATAAAAACTTTAACAAACCAAGAGGAAGAGAAACAAGACAGAACAGTGTGCCCAAGTGTACCCTCAAGCAAGGGAACTCTAACCCAAAAGACAGTGGAAGACCATGGTACAGAGGCTATGGCACTAAACAAGATTAGAGAACAATGGCTTGATTTTGGAGTGTCCTTCTCCTAGAATAGCTGCTTACCATAGCTAAAGAGTCTCTTCTACCCTTACAGAAAGAAAGGTGCCACTGAACAATTACAGTGATGTAAGAAGAATTGTTTGGTAATTTCAGTGTTGTCAGGTGTATGAGGACAGGAGAATGTGTAAAGAAGAGGCCAGACTATTCGGCGCGTGTGTCGGCAAAGGGAAAATGAACCGTAACCAGAGAGAAGGATCCAATGTAGTACTGTCTGGCTAGTCAAAAGACTCCATAACTCTCTAGCGGTAGTATCTCAACGGGTGGTTAGTGCCCTGGCCAACCTACTACCTATAAGCTCATCCAAAGTTTAGATGGTGGTAGATGATTAGGGTTTTCTGTGGCTTTATTACTGTAGGCTCTTGTTGCGTCGAATTTCTTTTAGTAGCTATTTCTGTGGTGGTGTCTGGATATCATTATTGGTCACCAAATGTCAAATTCGGTTTAGTTCGACATGCAATTCTTTCTAAGCACTTTCTACGAACTTTTTGTATACTCTGTGGCGTTCACCTATTTCGTTTAAGCATCTTCCATCTTTCTATGCCATTTGATTTCGTGTATACCAATGTCTTGGGCTGGTCATCTTGCTGTTTAACTTGGAAATCGAGAAATGGCAGAGTCTTCTGTTGGCTATATTCCATTCGTTAAGTAGGGAATTTCTCCTGAGTTTGTCAACTAATTCTTGTGTCGTTTTTGTTTTCGTTATGATGATTATGTCATCGATATAGCATCCATATATTTTTGGCTTTTTGTGTTCTTTGAAGGTCTATTTTTGACAGTTGCCATGTACATATTTACAAACAGAGTCCCAAGAGATCCTATGGCTAAACCATATATTTGACAAAATATGTGTCCACAGTGAGAGAGGAAAATGGAGCTTCCACAGTATTGTACTTCAACATCTCTGTGAGGACGGCCCAAGGTAGGGGCACTAAATTGGAGCAGTATGCTTTGTCTAATATTATCTTTGTGGTTTCCTCAACAGGGACATTTATGAAAAGGCTTTATACATCGAGAGAGGTAGTGTCTTCTTTGGGTCCCTTTTCTTGTAATAAGTCAATGAATTCCTCTGCTAATTTCAAGGAGTAGGCACCAGGTACGTAGGGGATAAGTATCTCCTTTAAGATCTTCACTATCTTGGTGGTAGGTGATATGATCTGAGAGATGATAGCTTTTAGAGGGTTGATAGCCTTATGAGTTTTCACCGTACCATAGCAGTATCCCGGTCCATAGTTGCCTATAATTTTGGGAAATTTTAAGGTGTCCTGTTGATTGCTGGCCCTAGTTATAAGCTTTGAAATCCTCTCCTTGAATTCTTCACCAGATGCTGGAATTTAGAGGAGTCCAGTGGAATTCCATTGATCTTTTCCTTATGTTCTGCCTTTTTCCTGATTACATAGACAGGATTTATCGCCTTTCCGTAAGATTATGTCCAAGTTGTTGCATAGTTCTTTGGCAGCTTCCATTATATCTTTTGAAAGGAGTTGACAACTGCTAACCAATAACAGATATTCAGATACCAAGATAGAAGCAGCTGTTGAAAACCAATTGACAAAACTCAACAGCCCACAACAAAGGAAACTAGTGAATAGAAAAAAAATTAATTATCTACCACCATCTAAACATTGGATCAGCTCATAAAGACGAAAGCCACACCTTGCGAAGTCATCATTCGAGGTGTTAACGTAAAAGCCCTTTACCCAAGAGTACAACTTAAGATATATAACAAGCCCAACGTAGTAGCAACCATGGTAATGAGAAACAATACCTCATTCAAAGGACCGAAGGAAGTATCTATAAATGTATACAAATGTTTATGCCTGAAGATGTGTAAAGCTTACAGAAAAGACTACATTGGACAAACTACCATAACTCTCCGAAGACATATGCTGCCCTACAGAAATCAGAGGGCAATACACCAACATCAGATCGATATCCACAACTGTAAACGCTCCCTGAAACAACTAATTTACAGAACCCTAATTGATCACAAGAAGAGTAACTATGGCAGGATCATAATAGCTGAAGCAGTAAGGATTGTCCTCCGTGGGCCCTCATCTAACATTCAACAGGAATCTACACTCTGCCCTTAGGTAAAATGCGTAAAGAGGGGTCAAAATAAAGAGGTGAGTAATGGGGTAGAATGTCCTGTGGTATCTAAAATTATATCCCCTTCTAAAGGAAGTAGGTTGGCCAGGGCACCAGCCGCCCGTTGAGATACTACCACTAGAGAGGTATTGGATCCTTTGACTGGTCAGACAGTAATGCATTGGATCCCTCTCTCTGGTCACGGCTTATTTTTTCTTTGCCTACACTTACACAGAATAGTCTGGCCTATTATTTACATATTCTCGTCTTTCCTCATACACCTGACAACAATGAGGTACTTAACACTTCTTCACCCAAGGGGTTAATTACTGTAAAGCAATTTGTTCAGTGTACTTTCCTCTTGGTAAGGGTAGAAGAGACTCTTTAGCTATGGTAAGCAGCTCTTCTAGGAGAAGGACACTCCAAAATTAAACCATTATTCTCTAGTCTTGGGTAGTGCCATAGCCTCTGTACCATGGTCTTCCACTGTCTTGGGTTAGAGTTCTCTTGCTTGAGGGTACACTCGGGCACACTATTCTATCTTATTATTTGTTTTTCTCTTCCTCTTGTTTTTTTTTAAATGGTGTGTTGGGCAGGCTTAATAGAAGGGCCATGGATGCTTGGTGGTTTATCAAGAGGTTGTCTTTTCCTTTTCCTGACTTTTTCTTCTCAAAACCATCCTTACTGTCCTCCCTTCAGTTGAAGTGGCTATCCTGGAGGGTATTTAGCCTTGCATGGTGTATCGGCTCCTCCATGTTGACCAGTTTTTCCGACTTTTTACTATAGTCTATGGGTATCATCAATCACTTTATTTATAATTCTGTACATATTGTTTTTGTTATAATTCTTGTTGATCTAGTTTTTAAGTATGATGTCTCTTTTTTATTTCTATTAATTCTTATGCTGTCTGGAGACATTGAGCGAAATCCGGGACCAGTATGTCCTAGATTTCGTCAATGTCGTCTTCTGTAATGCAATATTCGTGGTCTTCATGCAAATATCCAAGACCTTACAGTTGCGTCCAGACAATATGATATTCTTTTGTGCTCAGAAACTTTGGTTTCTAATATGAGGGACTCGTCTGAGCTCCTTATAACTGGTTTCAAGAAGCCAATAATGCAAATATCCAAGACCTTACAGTTGCGTCCAGACAATATGATATTCTTTTGTGCTCAGAAACTTTGGTTTCTAATATGAGGGACTCGTCTGAGCTCCTTATAACTGGTTTCAAGAAGCCAATAATGTTGAAACGTGATGCCATCCCTAGGGCCAGGGGAATGGCGGTGTATATTAGGACCAAGTACCCTGTTTCTCATAAGTCCTGCTATCAATGTGGATGTCATGAGATTCAGGTAATAAAAGTTTGTGGCAGGCATAACAACTTTTATTTATGTTCGATCTACCGGAATCCAGACATGGATGATTCTATCTTCGATTATCTTCTTACCATTATGGCCAAGATACAAGAAGATGATAGAAAGGCTTCTTTTGTCTTTGTTGGTGATTTTAATGCTCATCATAGGGAGTGGTTAAGTTCTATCTCTCCTACCGATCGCCATGGCTTAAGAGCTTTAGACTTTGCCTCTGAATCAGGCTGTGAGCAAATCATAAATGAAGTTACTCACAGGTCTGATAATTGCTTGGACCTCGTATACACTGACTCCCCTGGCGTTATAACTAGTAAGGTTGGCTCTCCAGTCGGGACATCTGATCATGCCTTGATTTCATTATTAGTGAAAACTGAGCAGCCTGTCCCTGATATATCATATTCTTGTAAAATTTACATGAAATCTTAAGCAAACTGGAATGGGATTTTGCATGATCTTTTGTGCTTGAATTGGTCACAATTATATAATAGTGTAGATCCTGTTGTCCCTTTGAATGAGAATCTAGTCAACATAATTGATAGGCGTATCCCTTCTCGTGTGCTAAGGTACCGAGTGAAGGACAAGGCGTGGTTCAATGATGATTGTAGACGTGCTTATTTGGAGAAGCAGGAGGCCTATCACCTTTGGAAGGGTAACAGATCAGATTTGACCTGGAACAACTATACTCAACTTCGAGCTTTTGCTCAAAGAGTTTATGCCTCAACTGAAAAGGAGTACAATTTAACCATAAAAGAAACCCTTTCTGGTACAACTCAGGGATATAAATGGTGGTCTACCCTTAAATTTGCACTCTTTGGTGTAGATGCAACAGTTCCTCCTTTACTTAAACCTGATGGCTCAGTCACTCACTTTCCAAAGGAAAAGGCAACCCTTTTGGCTGATGTTTTTGACAGTAAACAGAGTAATGAAAAACTTGAACTTCCTCATTCCTGTTTTCCTGAGGCTAAACTAACTAGTTTAGCTTTGCGATCTCGTGAGATTAAAGCTCTGTTGATGGACCTTGATGCTTATGGAGGTGTAGACCCAAATGGTATTTTTTCATTAATTTCATAAAGACAGCAGATTTCTTAGCCCCAAAGTTATCTCTTATTTTGCGCAAGTTAGCAAGAAGAGGAGCTTTTATCACTTGTTGGAGAATTGGTAATGTTACTCCTCTATGTAAATGTGTTTGTGGTAGCTCAAGTCCCACTGATTACCGCCCAATTTCCATAACTCCCATATTATCTAAAGTTTTTGAACGTCTTCTGGCAAAACGTCTTAATAGGTTTGCTGAAGGTAATCATCTACTCCCTAGTTTACAATTTGGTTTTCGTAAAGGCCTTGGAGCATGTGATGCCCTTCTTACAATCTCCAATGCTGTACAGAAATCCCTTGATTGTGGTCAGGAAGTTCGTATGATTGGCCTTGATTTTAGTGCTGCCTTTGACCGTGTTAATCATGAGGCCCTTGTTTTCAAACTGAAACAGTTGGGAGTGGGTGGGTGGTTTCTTAGCATTATTATTGATTTTTTAAGTAATAGATCTCAAAAAGTTGTTGTTGATGGGCACCATAGTGAGTATAGGGATGTGATATCCGGTGTTCCACAGGGTAGTGTTCTTGGCTCAATACTTTTCATACTATATACACATGACATGTGGTTTGGCCTAGAAAATAAGCTTGTTGCATATGCAGATGATGCTACTCTCTTTGCATCAATTCCATCCCCTGAATATAGATCTGGTGTTGGTGAATCCCTTAATAGAGATTTAGCTAAAATTAGTGCATGGTGCAAATTATGGGGTATGAAGTTGAATCCTAACAAAACTCAAAGTATGATTGTAAGTAGGTCAAGGACGGTGGCTCCTCAACATCCGGATCTCAGTATTGATAATGTTTCTTTAAATTTTTATGACTCTTTCAAAATTTTAGGTGTGATTCTCGACAGCAAATTTACTTTTGAGAAACATATAAGGTCTGTCTTCTTCAATTGCACAAAAAATTGGCTTATTAAGAAAGTCTTTCAAGATTTTCGGTGATCAATCTATTCTGAAGAAGTGTTTTAATTCTTTCATTCTACCTTGTTTTGAGTATTGTTCTCTTGTCTGGTGTTCAGCTGCTGATTCTCATCTTAATTTGTTGGGCAGAAACTTACGGTCTATTAAATTTCTTATTCCTGATCTAGATATTAATCTCTGGCACGTCGTTCAATTAGTTCATTATGCATGTTGCAGAAGATTTTTCATAACTCTGACCATCCTTTACATTCAGATCTCCCTTGACAATTCCATCCCGTTCGTAATACTAGGCAGGCAGTTAATTCTAATTGCCAGGACTTCTCCATCATGAGGCTCAATACTACGCAGTACTCTAGAAGTTTTATTCCAGCTGTTACCAAGTTGTGGAATGATCTTCCTAATCGGGTTGTTGAATCAGTAGAACTTCAAAAGTTCAAAGTTGGAGCAAATGCTTTTTTGTTGACCAGGCAGACATAAGTCTTTTATAGTTTATATATGACATATTTGTTTTTGACGTTGTTAATAGTTTATATATGACATATCTGTTTTGACGTTGTTACTTTTTTTTAGATTGATTTATTGTTAATTTATTCTCTTCATTTATTTATTTCCTTATTTCCTTTCCTCACTGGGCTATTTTTGCCTGTTGGAGCCCCTGAGCTTATAGCACTTTGCTTTTCCAACTAGGGTTGTAGCTTGGACAGCAATAATAATAATAATAATAATAATAATAATAATAATAATAATAATGATAATAATAATAAAAGGAATGTCACCTCTCAGAGATAGCCAAGGAGCATTGATGCTGCGACGACAAAATAACCCCAGCCTTTGCATGACACTGACAGCTAGGCAGTCTGGACCACCTGACCTGCAAAATGATGGTGTCTGTAACGGAGCATGCTTACGCATATTTTTGAATGTGTTATGTAGATATATTTAAACATATACTCTGTTAATTTCCTCGTAATCACAAGCTACCATCAGGGAATCAGAAGAAACTATGAGAATATGAGGATTCCTATAAGAAACACGTAAAGTGCACTATTGCCTTCAATGAAAATTGCATCAGAGGAAAGCTTTGTCAAAATACACACACACACACACACATACATACATATATATATATATAATATATATATATATATATATATATATATATATATATATATATATATATATATATATATATATATATATATATACTGTATGTATATACATATATATACAGTATATATATATATATATATATATATATATATATATATATATATATATATATATATATACATATATATATATATACATACAGTATATATATACGCATATATATATATATAAATATATATATATATATATATATATATATATATATATATATATATATATATCTATATATATATATATATATATATATATATATATATATATATATATATATATATATATATATGTGTGTGTGTGTGTGTGTGTATATATATGTGTATATATATACAGTATATATATATATATATATATATATATGCGTATATATATATATATATATATATATATATATATATATATATATATATATATATATATATATAGTTTTGAAGGAAAAGACGTAATTTATTACTTTGCCACTCCAATTATTCAACTTTTGCCAACAGCTGTTTCAGATAGTGACTAATGGCTTTCCTCAGGGTAGGCTACACTTAGAAATAAATCAGTATCCTTGTATAAAGGCAAAGCATTCGTAAACAAAATTCTGAAGAAATCTAAAACCATCTTTAAAACAACAAAAAATTAAAATTTGGAGATATTTTGCACAGAAAATCATGAAAATGTTACTGAAAATATAGAGACAAATGTTGATTTCAATGAAATCCCACAACACTAGTTCCTATGACTCCAGGATAAGTTTTAGAATGGTAGACATAGCTTGAGTAAACTTGAACATTCAACATAAGCAGCTGCATTCTGAAGCACATTGATTCACTAATCACCAGCCTCCCATAGTCACCATCCTTGCCATTAATTTTTGTGTACCTGATAAGTGTTTCTTGGTAAGAGCATCAAGTAAATGATAATGTATGGCCTCATTATTGTGGTGAGTTTGGAGTCTCTTTCTGAGGGTTGTCATCGTGTGGTCAATGCAGCATAAATGGAGGGGCTTAAACTCTCCTTCCAAATATCTGAATTTGTAAACTTATCCTGAAGTCGTGGTAACTGATGATGTGGGAATTCCTTGAAAATCAAGTTTTTTTCCAATGCAAGATCTTTGGAATTTCAATTGGAATTTTCAAAGATCCAAGTGCCTTTAGCAACATTTTCTTTAGTTTCTGTATGAAATATCTTCAGATTTTCCTGTTTGTTGTTTCAAGATGTTTTAGATGTTATCTACAGCAATTTTTTTTTTTTCATGCGGGCGCTGCTATTATAAAAGAATAATGGTTTCTTTGTTGGGATGCCCTGATGAAAGCCATTAGGTTATTGGCTGAAATAGCTGTCGGCAAATAATAAATTCTGTCTTTTCCTTAAAACTATAGCCCTGAAGAAAAAAAAGAAAGAAAGTTGTCTTAGAATAATTGATGACACAATTGCTTTAGATTTAATAAAGGAAAAAGGTATATATATATATATA
>NC_090762.1:21055143-21070051 GCF_036898095.1 Palaemon carinicauda
AGAGAGAGAGAGAGAGAGAGAGAGAGAGAGAGAGAGAGAGATTTTCTGTATATGTTTGATGCTGGAATGTGTCAGAATACTTTACTTAATTATTCATACATGCTTATGTGTACCCAATTTAGCTTTAGAAAATAATATTCGAATGGAAATTGACATAAGCAAATTAATTTGATCCAAACTTGGTATTATAAAGGGACTGTCATTTACTAACTAATTATCAACATACTTTTAACAGGATAAAAAAACAAAACAATCATTTCGAACGATTCTTTAAGATGGAGCAGTGTTGCCAGACGGAGAAAATTATGAAATGTCGAGCTTGGTTAATAAATTACGACAGTTTTGGAACCAACCAGTGTGTGTGTCGAAATCTAGTGAAAATATTGGCTTTTAATTATTAATATTGAAATGAGATATTTTAGTTTTTATACATCCATAATGGATTAATGACTGAAGGTCTGTAGAGAGTAGGGTTCTCCTGCTTCATAGGACAAGAAAGGCCGCTTTTAAAGTAAGTACTGAAAGTAATTACATTTATGAGATTAACTAAATTTACGTATATGTGTCTTAATAGTAACACAGGAGAAACAATATTTAAATGTATTTCCACGTATGAAGTGAGAACAATATCTTTGACTTTGATCTATGCATCACAAGTATTTCCCCAAACATTTTAGGCTGAGTTATAAAGATATATAATAATGGTACTGGATATTGCTCCTAAGGGAAACTAGCACTATGCCTATATGCCTCTCATGTCCTATAGCCAGCCTAATGCAGCAGTGGGATATATTTTTTCAGTATTCACATTTGACTTGGACAAAGCCAAATACCGTAATCACATGTCAAATAAAATGCTTGATAACATTATATGAATTCGGTTTCATTTTATAATGATTGAAATCTGCTGTACTGATTTTGAAATTACTGGGAGCATGATTGAAAGCAAGATTTGCCTAGTACGACGAAAGTTAAAAAATTCTCTAAATGAATATGAAGTAAAACTTACTTTTTTACTCCCAGTAAGAAACAAATACCCTTTACTATGTTAGACAATCTCTTTAACAATGGCTTAATTAATTCACTTAACAACGGTTTTCGGTTTTTATTTATTAATTATTTTGGGATCTAGTTTTTCGTCTTCTTTTCCAACTTTAAAGGATGTTTACAGTAGATTAAATTTTATACAAATTTATGCTACACAACACGAAATAATCAAAGTTGAGCATGTGAAAAGATGTGCTATTCATTTTTCTATCCTAATTCAAACTTATAATGTATCATGTACTATTTGAATATGTTGGTGAATTCTGGTGAAATTTCTTCCATATCATAATCTACCTTAAGCGTTTTCCTTTTATACAATCTGGCAACGCTGAGATGAAGATGGCGGACCAAACAGTCGTCCTACGGAGGAATCGTCCAGGGACGAAAGCTGAGGTTTGTATAACGATTTAACTCTTAAGAATTGGTGGTAATATCCATGAATATATAAGGTTTTAAAAAATAAGTGGAAATTGTCAGCCAATATCTTATTTGTAATGTACTGAGCTTCTCAGAATCATGTTCCAAGCTTCACCTCCCGCAACCAAACAAGGCTAATTTCTGTACATCAGACAGAGCAGTCTATGCATGTAACTGTAGGATAAACGTTGAATTGACTACGATATTGTATTGATCAGTCTTATATTATGTTCGGTGAAATATAGGTTAATACTGTATTACAATGGCCAGATACATCTGACATGTAAAATGTAAACAAAAGTGAAATGAATATTTCAGGAGAGGATCATAAAATGTAAACAAAAAGGTGAAATAAATAGAGTAGATTGTAGCGCTACTGCCAAGCGTCCTAATTTGCTTATTATCGCTCCGACTGTTATCTTGTATAGAATAAAAACGTTTGGAAATGGTCTACGGATCTTAAATATGTGCTTAAACGCACACTTTTAATGTTTTTTGCCGAAAACCCTAAATTACCTGAAAATTTGTGGCTCGAGTTCATACTCCGGCCACAAATCTTCTCGCTCCCGTAGTAGGTAAGGGGGAGGGGGTCCGGGCGGGCGATGCCCCTCTGGGTAAGGATACGGCTTTTAGCATAGGTTAGGTGGGTGGTATTTTTGTAGTGAATTACAGGGCAATGTAACCTAGGAAAAAACTACTGTTTCTTATAGAAAAAATTACGCTCTCTTAAAAAATGACACTCATTTCCGTCGCAAATGACTACTATCAGAAATATATATACATCTATATCCTACGATAATGGGGGACCCCCAGTGGGAACTCAGGGTTTTGGGTGGGGAAACGATATATAATTGTTTTCCTATAGTAATTAACGTGAATTAACCGAATTTGATGTTCATTTCAATGGGAAACAAACAGATCAACCAAATCGGATAACTTTGAGTTGCACGGTGTCACTTCTCTTACGAACGAACGATAACATTAGCAACGTTACCATTAATACAGAGTGTTACCAACGTTGACGAATGGTACACAGAGTTACCAACGGCACGCTGACATTACTAAAGATAGTAATGATAGATATTTCCATATGTATTTTAAATAATTTCTCCATATAAGTTTTACTCAATATATAAAAAGTACAAAAAGGGCACAGAACCTAACAAACCCACCTAACCTAGCCTAGTAGTATGACAGGTCACAAAATAACATTTGATCTACATTGGACGTTGGGAGCACTGGTTACTGTACTGTATTTTTTCATGACACAATCTTTGTAACCGCGCCTCCAAAGTTTATCCAGATATACTGTTTTGTATTTTCCTCCTGTTATTATAATTTCAAGAAGGTAATGTATAGAGAAGAAAAGGCTTGTTTTACGTTTATATATCGATTCCCCAGTATGTTTTCCCCACCCAAAACCCCGAGTTTCCACTGGGGGTCCCCCATTATTGGAGGATATAGATGTATATATATTTCTGAAACTATTAATTTGTGACAGGAACGAGTGTCATTTTCGAAGAGAACGTAATTTTTTCTATAAGAAAAACTAGTTGTTTTCCTAGGTTACATTGCCCTGTAATACACTACAATGAAACCAGGTGGGTTTCTTAAGTTATCTTCTCCCGGCCACAGTTCAGAATATTCCAGTTTTCTACGAACTCGATTTTAGAATGACGGCCACAGTCCACCCCACTTTATAATACAGTGAACCCTCGTTTATCGCGGTAGATAGGTTCCAGACCCGGCCGCGATAGGTGAAAATCCGCGAAGTAGTGACACCATATTTACCTATTTATTTAACATATATATTCAGACTTTTAAAACCTTCCCTTGTACGTAGTACTGTTAACAAACTACCCTTTAATGTACAGAACACTTAATGCATGTACTAACGTACCCTAAACTAAAACAGGCACAAATATTAAGGGCGACTTTATATCATGCGTTTCCTAAACACGCCAAAAAGCACGATAAAAAATGGCAACCAATGTTTTGTTTACGTTTATCTCTGATTATAATGAAGAAACAAACGCATTTACACATCTGTGTATAGGTTAGTTTCTGCATCGATTATATTGATTATTCAGTACAGTATGTTGATTTGGTTATTACTAATGTTTTACTTAATTTTTCTTAGGACTTCCAAATGAAATGTTTTTCTTTATGACGCCGCCTGAAACGACGGCGTCATAAAGTACGCTCAGTAAACAAACTAAGGAATTTAACGCGCATGATGAAAGTGATAAATTATGATATTACAGTAAAAGCTTTAATAAAATGTTATTACAAATATTATTTACCGTATCTATATAAAATCATGCATACGTAGCAAAGCAGGAAAACAATCTACGAGAGAGAGAGAGAGAGAGAGAGAGAGAGAGAGAGAGAGAGAGAGAGAGAGAGAGAGAGAGAGAGAGAGAGAGAGAGAGTTGTTTTACATACGTAAATGTAAATTTAAAAAAAAAAAAAAAAATAGCCCCATTTCATATAAAATAGATTACAAATATTTTACTTTATCATATTACAGTAGTCTGTATAATAATGTAAAGTTCAGTACAGTATGTTGTTGTTAAAGTCGTGGCGATGAAATTCTCACGAAACAAAAACACGACGCCATTTGAGTACAACAGCTGATTCTCTCTCTCTCTCTCTCTCTCTCTCTCTCTCTCTCTCTCTCTTCGTGTTATACAATACTTACATTTAGATGAAGAAACTAAAATTAGTTTTCTTAGTGTCAATTAAATACGAAACGAAATAATTAGGCCGAGTCTACATCCATTTCAATCATAGCTAAAAATACGGCATCCGATTTCATCAGCAAACCACTATTTTTTGGGAAATATTATTTTATTCTAGAAAATTGCCACTCTTTAAATAGTTAATTGCACATTAAGAAAGCATGTACTTTTGTTTTTAAATTTCGGGTTTGTTTTAAAAATCGAGTATTGTTGACTTCTTTTTTTTTTTTACTTTTGGCTGTGATTAGATCAGCTGTCATCTAAACTGCCGCTCTTGAGTGTGTACGAATACACTAAAAAAGTATAATTTATACCATTTCTTAACTTATTCAAACCGTCTACAGTATACAGTTGATATTACATAAGCACCAATGTGTTATAACCTATCAAATTTTTTTGTTTTACATTTAAACCCCCCCCCTCTCTCTCTCTCTCTCTCTCTCTCTCTCTCTCTCTCTCTCTCTCTCTCTCTCTCTCTCTGTGGGCTACTTTTCACTACCTCCCATTCCTTACCTCTCTCTATCTCTCTAACAAATGATATCTTTGTTGCTCCTCAAAGTTTCATTTATATTGAAAATCAATCACGATTCAATTTTCCTTACTTTCTCCAATCTCGCACCATCGGTCACATCGCGGTATTTTCGATATTTCTGGAAAATCCGCGATATATGTATATACATGGGCTATGAAAAAAATCCGCGAAGTGGTGAATCCGCGATGGTCGAACCGCTAAGTAGCGAGGGTTCACTGTATTCCCCTTTTCTAAATATTACATGGGAAGAGGATCGTTAAATGCTAACAAAAAAAGTGAAATAAATATTACTTGGGAAGAGGATTGTAAAATGTAAACAAGCGAATGAAATAAATGTTTCAGAAGATCCCCATATTTTGTGCAATTTTTCATGGATTTATTATGCTTCCCTGAGAAGGAAAGGTTAGTTGGTTCAACATTGGAATGGTGCATATCAGTTAGGACATTGAAACTCGCATAATTGAATAGATCTTTTCAAATACATTATTTTGAATACCATATACCATTGGCGGAAACTTTTATTAACAAAGTTACAGATTTTGGATGTATGTATGATAGCGGCCACCTGTATGTATGATAGCAGCTACCTTATTTTCAACTTTATCGGAAACTTTGAGCAATGTGGTTGAATTTATTACTCATATCAACAAGCGTGGTACTCGATGACGATCGTGTAATATTGAGGTGCAATTGTTGTAAAATATTCACATAAAGGTAATCCTGAGTAATATTTTTATTACAGTTTAGTTAAGATATAATTTTAAGTGCTTCCCATCGCTTTCATTTTGTAGGAGAGAGATTTATTTGTGATTCACTTTCATCATAATGTAAGGATTTATTTTTTTATTTAGTTTTAGTTAGTAACCGGGGAAGGGTGCACTGGGGGCTTGGCCCTGGCTAGGGGTTGTGACCTGGGAACTATTAGGTTAGGTTAGGTGGGTTTGTTAAGTTCAATTGCCTTTTACAAGTTTTGCTAAGGGTTGTGACCTATGAAGGGCAAGCCCCCGGCTAGGGTGTATGACCTGGAAACTATTGGGTTAGGTTAGGTTGGTTTGTTAAGTTCAATTGCCTTTTACAAATTTTGCTAGGGGCTGTGACCTGTGAAGGGCAAGCCCCCGGCCAGGGTTTATGACCTGGGAGCTAATAGGTTAGGTTGGCAGTAAAGTTTTACTGTATTACAGATTCTCATTTCGAACCGAAAATATATGTTTTCCTGTAGTAAATAACGGGATTTGATCGAATTTGACCTTCATTTCATCTGCCAACGAACAGTGTGCTAACTTTAAGTAGCCAAACTGGTTGCTGTTATTACGACTGAAATGAAGGTGAAAACCGGTTAAATCCCATTATTTTCTTCAGGAAAACATATATTTTCTGTTGAAATTGTTTAAATATAATGACTTGTTCAATTTCCGTGTCACTTCACTCGTCAAGAACTTATGTACTGCGAACGCTTACATTAGCAATGTTACGCAACGTTAGCAATGCTACAATAATATTAGCATGTGTATTTTAAAGTATTTTTCCATATACCCTTCAGATAATATATAAAAAGGTACAAAAGGGTCCAGAACCTAACAAACCCACCTAACCTAACTTAAAAGTTCCCAGGTCACAACCCCTAGCCAGCGGCAAGCCCCCGGACCCCCTTCCCAGGTCACAACCTCAATCCAAGGTTCTACCTACAAATATATAAAATTAAAGAAATTAATGACTTACTTTTATGACCACGACGATGAAACTTGTGGGTCACCGGGGTGTTGTGACTGTGAGTCTGTGACGTCTTAACTTCTTTGTCTTAGTTTAGTACTGCACTTGGAACACTGTAAACGTTGGGTCATTACATTACGAGATTTAAGAAAATTATCGACCTTTGAATTCACCAAAATACTTTCAAGTATGGATTACCATAGCCGTTACAAGTTTATAAAACTTCCATCGTAATATACGCAAAAAGACGTCACTTGAACTAACAAAGACTTGGACAAAGGTTTACACGGAAAAGGTTTGTTGGAAGATGGGGTTAGGTAAATATTAACCCCCCTGTGCAAACTTTCCATACATATGGGTTCGTGATTGGTTAACGGAAAAGCAACGGAGTCTAGAGAGTAAACATGAATGAACTAGAATGGGAAAGTTGTCCAGAGGAAGTATTTATGTGAAATCTGGGTGTGACAAGGTAATAACAAAATGTATAAAAGTAATATAGCAAGATAAAATGGAGTGTATGATAAATAATATTTAATGGGAATATAAAATGAGATGATTTTATAAGGTATTGGATAATAAAACGAGTCATACTGGGGTCAAACGTAATATGTATACGAGGATATTACATGAAACGGATGGTATAGTTGTACTGGATCAAGTTATATACTTGAATAAAGCGGGTGAAGCGAATAGTTAAATTTGACGGCTAGAGAAGGAGAAATCCTATTGGTGGAGGAGGAGTCTATGCGAAGGAGGAGGGGTTTTTGCGCAGAAGGTCGAAACCTGCTATGTACAAACGAACGAACAAAAGCGACTACTACCGACAAGTAGAATAACAAAAAATAAATGAATAACACTGCTAATGTTAGCATGTTACGCTAACATTGCTAATGTTAGATTGCGCAGCTCAACATTACCGTATTTTTTCATGAGACATAGCCTTTGCAATGGCGCCTCCAAAGTTTATCCAGTTATACTGTTTTGTCTTTTCTTCACTTTATTATCCATCCAAGAAGGTAATGTATAGAGAAGAAAAGGCCTGGTTTACCATTATATACCATTTCCCTAGTATGTTTTCCCCACTCAGAACCCCGAGTTCCCACTGGGGGTCCCCCATTATTGTAGGATATATATATATATATATATATATATATATATATATATATATATATATATATATATTTCTGAAACTTCATTTACGATGGGAACGAGTGTCATTTTCGAAGAGAGCGGGATTTTTTCTATTGAAAAAAATAGTTATTTCCTAGGTTACATTGCCCTGTAATACAGTACAATAATACCAGTTTGGCTTTTGCCCACCCAAAGTCACAGGTTCTCACCTGTGTTAGTTGGGAAGAGGGGTTTCCAACATGTTCATACACAGTATTCTTAGTATGTAGAACGTTGGGACAAACGAGTGAAATTTCAGTTATTTGATATCCTTTGAAATGCCTAGCACAAAACTAGGGTTTTCTTTGTGTTCCAACACGTTTCTTGTAGGCTATTCTTGCACGTTTCCGACATTCATTCGCTGAGTGGTCCTAGTGTGTAGATTGTTGGGACAATCATTTACTAAGCTACAGAAGTGAATTCATTAATATTTCATACGGTTATAATATAAGTCCCGTGAAAAAACAGCCGATTTCTGGCGTTTTTTACTCTTTTCTGGCGATTCCAACCTCGTCCCGACAAACTGCAAAGGCTCCTCAGAATATTCTGAATACCCTGGGTAAGTACTTACCAGATCGATATAAAAAACCATCAATTGTTCCGTAACTGGAATACAAACCACGCTATTTATTAGGGGTTATACTTTTGGTGGAGCTGAAATGACGAGCCATTAAAATTTAGCGAGGGTTAACTACCCACACCGCTAGTTAGCGGGGGTAGGGGGGAGGTTAGCTTGCTACCATTCCCGTTCACACACCTGTGATTTAGTCACTTTGCTTTTGGCTCGGATGGAGAGAGGTTGTTTTCTCTCTCCCTCCTAGCCTATTCTGGACTGCCATTAATTTTTGTCTTTTAACTTACTTTTTCTTATACATGTATATACATATGAAAACATTCTTGTGTACAGTATATATATATATATATATATATATATATATATATATATATATATATATATATATATATATATAGTGTATAGGAATGTGATAAGTTTCCTTTTCAGTGTTTGTGCTGTGTGTGTGATACATATACGACAGCGACACGCGTAGATTAGCAAGGCCAGCACAGTTCCACTTCATTGGGAACGACCTCTCTCTCTCTGGTCCATCCGTCTTCCCGTTGGCATATAACCGTTAACTCGGCCACCGCAGGGGAATCATCATCGCCTGGACCCTCTTCATTCAACTAGTCTTCGCTTTTTCACTTTTCCTACGGGAAACATAGAATTCTGAGCGAAGGGAATGTGGCCTCTTAAGAGATTGACTACAGTCTTTCTCTTCTCGAGGTCGTTCACCTTTACAACAACAGTGTATTATTGGGGAAGCTCCTTTTCCGTGCGCGGGTTAGGTTTCTCTTCCGATTGTTTGTCTCAATTATTTTTAGTGAAATTATAATTGTAATTTTAACTTTTCAGCTTTTCTCCGTGGGGAACACTTCCCTTCGGAGGATCAGTGGTTCCCACTATTAATGAATATTCTTAGCTGATTTACATAATTGTAAATTCTGTTTTTATTACAGTCACTCCGCTCCCCCCTTCTCCCGTGGATGTCGACTGGGGAAGGAAGGGCGCAATACTTATTTTTGTGTGTTTCCCTCAGGGTTCCTCTTCGGAGTTCCTCCCTAGGGAATTTCTGTTAAATAATTAATTTTATTTTTTCCCAGTTAACTATGCAGTTTTTCTTCGTTTGACTAAGAGTGCCGACGAAGCAGAGCTGTTCTGTTCATGGCTGGGGAATCTGCTGTCACTGCCGTCCCTCAGAGGACGTCGTCATGGGCATCATCCCTTCTCTTAGAAGTACTCTCGTGACATGACCAGCACTTCAGATCATCTTGGAACGCTAAAGGAGGTTCGCCTCCAGGGGTCGGACAACTTCCCTTCCGAGGGAAAGTTTCCTCCCCAGGTGCGAGGTTGTTTCTCCTTTCCGAGGGAGAACTTCCGACATCTCAATAAATTCATCGTCTCCGACTGCTGTTGCTGCCTTCGCCCAGACTTCTCTCCCCCCTTGCTGAGTTTTTCTTCCTTCAGGGGGGGGAGCAGGGTCTTGACAAGTCTCTTCTACGAAGCGCTTACCTCTCGTTCGCGAGAGAGGCCACTCATAGAGACTCCTCTTCTGAGGGTTGCTACTGTTAAAGGTCAGTTTGCTGATCCACCGGTCCTCATGGGCGTCTTCTAGTCTTCTACGAAGTGTTCACCTCTCTCGTTCGTGAGAGAGGCCACTTATAGAGACTCCTCTTCGGAGGATTGCTTCTGTTAAAGGTCAGCTTGCTGATCCACCATCCCTCATGGGGGTCATCATGGATGTCTTCAAGTCTCTTCTACGAAGTTTTCACCTCTCATTCGCGAGAGAGACCACTCATAGAGACACCTTCCGGAGGATCACGCTGCTCATCAGTTCCTGATCATCCTACCAGTAGACCTACCAGCGCAACCTTGCGCTGCAACTTAGTCCGTGGACTTTGGTCCTGGACTATTCCTAAGGCCAGCTTGCTGGTCCACCGGCCCTCATTGGCTTCATCAGTTCCTGATCATCCTAACAGCGCAACCTTGCGCTACAACTTAGTCCGTGGACTTCGGTTCTGGACTCTTCTATGGACCTTTCGCTGTTGCCATCAGTGGATACTCACCCTTCTAAAGGGCACATCCCAGTTCCTGATCATCCTACCAGCTGACCGGCCGATCTACCAACACATCCTTACGCCGCTGGTAGTCCTTTGGACTTCGGTCCTGGACTCTAACGCAGACATTTTTATGGTCCCCATTGGTGGATGCTTGCCCTTCCAAAGGGCACATCCCACTTCCTGATCGTCCTGCCAGCTGACCTACCGATCTACCAACGCAACCTTACGCCGCTGTTAGTCCTTGGATGTCGGTCCTGGACTCTACCTTGGACCTTTACGGTCTCCATCATGGATGTTTGCCTGTCCAAAGGGCTCATCCCAGTTTCTGGTCCTGCCGGCTGACCTGCCAACCTACTAGCACTACCTTCGCGTGCGCCGACGGTCTCCAGCGCGAGCGCCCGATGGCCTTCCGCTCGCATGCGTGCCAATAGTCTTCCGAGGGGGCGCCGATGGTCTTCCGCGCGCGAGCGCCAGCAGTCTCCACGTAGTACTCTCACACATGCGCCAATGCACCCGCCCTTACGCAACCAGTCACAAGCGTCTGCACATTCTAGGTAGAATGCACAAAATTACACAGCGCTCTTCCGCACTTTCCTCCGCCCTCCTGCGCTGTTGCGATCTCAGATCCAATGCGCCAACTCTTGCCTAAGAGCCAGCGCTTGTCTCCTTTCCTGGCAGAAATTGAGCACCAGCATCATCCTGTGTGCCATCACTCCAATACTCTCTTACACACTCGTGCAATAGGCAGTAAAAAGGAATAAAACTTTTTGGACAGATCACCATTGCCTCATTCCTCCCCGCAAACGCATTACATTGCCACTGGGAAAAGAGGGAAAAGGCTTCACTGAAGGATTCAAGATCTCGAAGATTCCATCTTACAAGGGGAATCGAAACAGGGAATCCTTGGTCCCTGTCTCTTCTGAAGTTTCTTTTTTCCTTGACAGACCACCGTCGGTAAACAGGAAAGCATCAACAGTGTGATCTCTAGATCACTGTTTGCTGATGGCTAGTTCACGGATTACTGATTGCTAGGTCGCCGATTGCTAGTCAATAACCAGTCATTGGCTTGCTGATCACTAGATCACCGTTGGGCAGCTCATCTTCTTCGATCATTGAACTCAGCTCGCTGATCTCTGGCCAGCCCATCTTCAGCTTGCCCATCTCTGACAAACCATGGTGCACCATAATCAGCTTGTTGATCTCTTAACTCACCATCGGCTTACAAACCACCGATTCACCGATCATCGGCAATTCGCCAGCAGTTCGTGACTCGAACTTACTAGTCAACCTCTTCCCGTAGTTTCCTAGATCAGAAGGTATACAACATACTTCTCGCTACTGGTTGTTCGCCATCACACTAAAGTGATCGGCAAACGTTCGACAACCCTCATCAACTGTTTGCCGACAGGGAACTACTTGCAAGCTCTCCAACTGCACAGTAACCATGATACCCAACTGTTAACCATTGATTAACATTCACCAGATTGATTCTATTCTAAGGAATAGCATCAATCCCATCAGGGCGCATGGTAAGGCTAAACGTTGCCTTCCTTCTGTTAGTTAAAGGAATTTTCTTTCAGAGAAGAATTCTTACGCTGGGTATCGCGTCTGATCCTTTACGACACGAATCAGGACTTCAGCGTCAACAATCTTCCATGCAAAAGGATCCGCAAGGAGCTGTCCGTTTGGGTCGATGTCCATACCATGTTGGAGTTCGAACAAGGGCTAAGACCTCAGGTCTTCATTTGCACACTAGACCTAAAGGACACTTACCCCCAGGTCCAAACCATCCATCTAGGAAGGTTGGAAGATTCAGTCTAGACGAATAAGAAACACCAGTTCAGGGCACTGTGCTTCGGTCTTTCCACTACACCCATCCTGGTCTCACAGGATCGGCTTCTGTCTCCTCCATTTCGGGACGACTGACTGACCTTAGCAGACTCGGTGGCAACCTTGCATTAACACCGGAACTTCTGAAGTCAATTTACCAAGATCCATTGATCAGTGCAAACCTGCGGAAGTCTTCCCTACTTCCCTCCCAGAAGACGTGTATCCGGGAATGATTCTAGACACCAATCTCCATAAAACCTTCTCGAAACGAGAACTCCCATTCCAAAGGGACTTGAGTCGGACTGGAATCAGACCCTCGATCCCCCAAACATTCTGACCCCCATGGGACCAGAAGGTTGGACAAACCTCAAGGGATGGGTGTCAGTCGAGAATCTACAGAGCAGCATAACCTTCTCATCCTTCCCCACCCCTCGGACTTGATGTTGTGCTTGGAACACATCAAAAGAAGAGAGAAGGAACCATAATGCTGCACCACACCACCTCAGCCCTCTGGACAGAGTCCGTAAGTACCTTCACTTGAATCTCTTAGGAGATGAAGGCCAACTTTCCGGTCCTTCAGCAGCCTCATCGGTTCCTAACAGACCACTTGGTGATGTGGTGGACGACACACTACTCACCACATGGAGAGACACATCGACAAGCAAGAAGGAACTTGCTTGTAGCCTCTTCCCATCTATCAGTATAAACACTAAAAAGGGCCAAAGTCCATTCGTTACCACTATCGGCCCTCTTCATTCCAGACTAGAAGAACTTGCTCGCCGACAATCTGTGCACAGCATTTCAGATGAGGTATACTGAATGGTCTTAAGATCGCCTTGTAGCTGACAAAGTCCCGACTTTACGAGGTCCTCCAACTAGGGATCTGTTCGCAACGCTCCTGAATCTCAGGCTGCCGTTGCTCCCCAGCCCTAGACCCCAAGGCTCTCTGGCAACAACGGTTGGTACAACAATGACGTTTACGTCTCGTCCCTGTTTTCTCTGGAGAAGGACACTCAAGAAGGCTAGAACATCGGTCAACCTCTCGAGGACTCTCCTAGCTCCTCTATGGCATTATGCAGAACGGTTTCCAAACCTTTTACAGCTCCTGATAGTCTCTCCAAGAGAACCCTCTCCATATCACAGACAACCCACTTCGATACCTACCACAAGCTATAGTTTTGCTATGATTGTACGCCTGGAGACTACCCAATACCTCTTTTGCGAAAAGGTTGTCTGGATATCTGAGGAATTCCTCAGCATCAGTCTATTAGACAGTATTACATCTTCTGTGGTTGGTGTCATATGAAAGTCTCTCTCTCCACTCGATACTTCGATTCCAGTAATAGCAGAATCCTTGAGTATATACAAGAGGAAAAGACCCCCTATTCTGTTTCGACAGGTAAAGATGATCACTCAACCATGATCCGTCACCTTCAAACTGAAAGAAAGGGACGCCCTCTCATCGATAGACTTTTCCTAACTCATACGGACTTATAACTTGCCTTTCCCCAGTCAATATTGAGACCTTCCTCTCAGAACATGGTTCAAATTCTCCGATCTCTAAAGAGACCTCCTTATGTTCCACTTCACCAGGCAACAAATTTTCTCCTGATTTAAGAACACAATGTTCCTACACACTCGTACAGCAACCATGCAAGTCAAGGAACTTCATGGTCTCTCTTTCGACATTACCCATTACAGTATTGAGAAGGGCGAAAGACAATGTTCAGTTGCGTCCCTGAGTATGTCGCCAGACACAGTCTCCAGAGGTGACGGATCCTATACAAGTCTCCACTCGGTAATGGACGATCCAGATCATCCGTTACTGTACCCGGGGTAAGGTATGAGATTTTACCCAAAGAAATCGGCAACAGCCCACCTGGGTCCCTCCTCTTGTCATCAGCATTGGGAGAGACTGGAGGAGGATCACCGAAACATAATCTCGACATGACGACTCACAGTGTCAGGGGCATAGCTATGCCCCTGGTCCTTATTAGCAGATTACTGTGACGCTGGTTTTACAAGAAAGGATGTGAATGCTCCAGGTGACTTAAACAACCTTTCTCCTGCAAGACGTGACCCACAGGAACTCGATATGATCTCTATCGGTCTGGTGGTGGCTGCACAACAGCTGGTTGTATACCTCAAGCTCCTTATTGGACAAGTAGCAGAAGATTGAGGGCACTGTTACCCAGTTTTAGTCTGCGTGCATGAAAAGATTTGTCTGGCTCTTATTCTTTTCTTCATCCTACCCTCTCGTGGGGGAAGCAGCATCCTGGGTTCTCTGCATAAGCTAACCTCAAACCACTGCAGGTAAACCATGCTCCCTTGTGTACCTAGTATTAAGCTAATACTGTTGCGTCCCCATACCCTGGCGAGGAGGTATTGAGAAAGTCTTGGTTACATCAGGTTTTCCCTACATAGACTCGGAATAACTTTACCTAGACAATCAGTTTTCTGCATGTCTCAACACACAACTTGTGTAGGCCTCGGACCTTGAGTAGCAAGGTTTCGAGTACTAACATACTCGGATAAGGAGCCCCCAGGAAAAGCCAAAAGCCAGATTGGCAGGGACGTCCACCCTTCCTAATGGGTGAGTCACCCCTAATAAAAAGCGTGGTTTGTATTCCAGTTACGGAACAAATGACAGATTCATAGATAATTTGTATTTTTCCTAACTATACAAACCTTAACTATTTATACAAACTTGCCCGCCATCCCTATCCCCCTTGAAGTCCTACTTCCAAGCAAAGTGATTAAATCACAGGTGTGTGAACGGGAGTGGTAGCAAGCTAAACCCCCCCCCCACCCCAGCTAACTAGCGGTGTGGGTAGTTAACCCT
>NC_090762.1:21080551-21088051 GCF_036898095.1 Palaemon carinicauda
CACTCAGAAATCCTTGTAACATGTGGTTACAAGAGCAAAGCTTTTCTCCCATTAAGCTGCCACCCAACACACTAAACCAGCAAATATTCAATTCATTGCCTAATTGCATCCAAAACATATGGGATTTTTTTCGACGAAAGAACATAATATGTTATATACTCCAAGCATTGCTCTAGGACCCACTAAGCTATATACGCTATACGACCAGCATGTGGTCGTATCAAGAAAAGGTACGTTGGTATAGCAACGTCATCTCTAGAGAAAGGGGAAATACTCATATACTACTTAGGTTGACAACGAGGGAACTGAATGAACTTGGTGAAACTTACACGCCTTTATATCTCATAGTTCGGTATTCGGTGTTAAGAGAAGTGATGGACGAAATGTATGTGTGCATCGCTTTAGCATTTTTAGAATAAAATTGTAAATACATAATTGTATATATATATATATATATATATATATATATATATATATATATATATTATATATATATATATATATATATATATATATATATATATATATATATATATATATAATAGGTTAATTTGCCTTACCACTTCAAGTAGGCTATTTTCCTCTTGCTAAATTCTGAGCTTTCGAGTCACGTGATTTTAAGGGTGAAAGAAGATAAACTACAGCTTTTGTTTTTGTCATTTTGCCAATTATAATTTTACGGAATAATAACTTTATTACTTCGTTTAATTTGAATAAAGTAGAAGGCATGAAGAGTTACAGCAAAACGATTGTATTAATCAAAGTATAGAGAATTCTATATACTTAAGTATTTATGATCACGACACGGAGGAATGGGCAAGACGAAAGTCGTGTCAAAACAATAAAAGCGGACCTGAATTATCAAGGAAGAATTCTTTCTTGAGAGAGAGAGAGAGAGAGAGAGAGAGAGAGAGAGAGAGAGAGAGAGAGAGAGAGAGAGAGAGAGAGAGAGAGACCAGGGGGTAGTTCCACAGGACCTTTGAACAACGGGCCAAAGCTCGACTTGAGAAATGGTCAGACACCAGAATTTGGAGAGGGCCTTTTTGTCGGGCGCAGTTCGTTACGGAAAATGTGTCTAGCAGTCGAGGAAAACACAGGGATTTGTCATGTCTGATGGAGAAGATGGAGAAACGAACGCCTCTTCTGGAGGGGATTAAACCCCCCCCCCCCCCCCATCCTCTACCATCCCTCTAATTCCTCATACCTCCCACCCTCCATTACCCTGTCTTCTTAAGTCATTCTTGTTGGTTATATTTCTCGCAAAAGTGAAATGTATTTTTTTTTCTGGGTATATTGCAAACTCTATTATGGACAGTAATTACTTTTACAAATGGTAGGGTCACTCTCGAGGAGCAACATGAAGGAAATAGCGCAGTGGATGATAGAATTTTTAGTAGTAATTTAAGATTAATCATGTCTTAGTAAAATTGTGAAGATTAGCCTGAATAATCTTTTTTCAAATGGTGGGGAATAGGGTCATAGTTTTAAGAGAGAGCTGTTAGAACTATATACTGTTCTTTAACACCTACATACTGTTATCTGTAACCGTGTCAAATAAAAATGAGATAATCTAAAGCAAAAAAAAAATTATTCAAAATATAATATAATTAAGTATAAAAATTTTCATGGAGGATACATAAAAGAATGAAATATCTAAGAAAATAAAAGAATTGCGGTAGTTTGATGTTACGGTTGCTAGTTATTTTTGTTAGGGATTCGGTATAAAATAGAAAAACAGAAATCTTGAGCTACCATGAAATCGCCTTCATTGATAATTTTAAAGTTCCAGATCATCATTGGTAATTTACTATTGATATCCATTTATGATATAATCCAACTCAAACAATTTTCCTAATTTTTTTTTTTCGTCATATTTATTCTTTTCCACTGAGACAAAAACTTTCGGTTTCAACTTGGAATTCAGTGTAAATGTCAATAAATCACAATGCGATGATCATGAATACAATGATCTTTACAATGTTCAAAACCATAAGCAATAACTATTTCTCTCTTTCGTTCCAGATATCTACGGCTATCGGCGTCCCAAGAACACACCTTGATATGTAATCTCCTAATAAAGAAATGAACAGGTAATGCTGACTATTTCATTTGAACTTGGTTACCCTCATAAGATCCCTGTCTGACATTCCAATTCCTAACAGTTGTAATGTTTATAAATTGGAAATATCTTTGTAATGCTATCTATTGGCCGGGAGTTCGAGACCCCGTCAAGCCTGATATTTTATAGTAGTGTCTGTAACCTCACCGATCTTGTGAGCTAGAGGCTGGGTATTTAGGGGACCCTACAGGTCTCCCTGCTGAATCATTAGCAGCCATTGCTTAGGCCTCCCTGGTCTTAGCCTGGGTGGCGAGGGGGATTGGGTGCTGATATGTATAGCCATATATATGATTGACCTCTAGAACATTTTCTTGTCCAGTCTCTGCCACTCGTGGACGACATTTAAACCTTTAGAAATGAAAAATAATCTATTTACAAGTTTCCTCTTCCGAGAATGTTATACTCATAATTATCCCTTTCTTGTATTCTGATCATCATCTAAACCGAAACCTAAAAAAAAAAAAAAAAAAAAAAAAAAAAAAAAAAAAAAAAAAAAAAAAAAAAAATCCCTGGTCATCTAACCGATATCTTTCAATACTCGTTATCCTCTTGCACTGGAACAAATCATCAGCATCAATAAGAAGAAATAAACAAAGCTGTTTGATATACATACATATATATATATATATATATATATATATATATATATAAATATATATATATACATATATATATATATATATATATATATATATATATATATATATATATATATATATATATATATATTCAAATATATAACAGACTGATATAAACTAAATATTTTTATACTTACTCACCCATCTGCTAAAGAAAAAAAATTGACACAAGCATTGTTGCCTTATAAGTTATAAAAAGGTTTCCTATATATCAATGAATGTTTACTATCCAGAAGAATCTTATTGGAAAATTACTTGTTTTTTTTTTTTTTTTTTTTTTTTTTTTGGGGGGGGGGGCTCGAAATTCCCGTAAGCCAAGCTTCCAGTAATTAGCGGAATGGCTGAATTTGCGTATATAAGTATTCATAATTGAGATGAAGAGCAATAATGAACACCAAGTGCTGCTTGTTGCTTGAACCGTAGTACAGAATGCTTAGATAATGTAGGTGCCTTATGCAATTGCATGTACATGAAAATAACCATGGCATATTTGCATATATCTGCGTATAATTTTACTGATTATGATATCTAGCAGTGTCAAATATTCTATTCTATCAAATGACGTTAAGTTCTAAATTGAATTTTGGATAATCTGTTTACATCATGCAGGTATGTTAGCTGTCAGGAGGACATAGGAGAGAATATCAATAAGTGTGACAATAATAATAATTAATAAACCGAAAGAAAGGCAGAATATTAAACGTCCATTTAAAAAAGGTGGGTTTCCTTTAATACAATTACTAAAATACAAATAAAGAATTAAAGATAGCGACTGATAAATGAAACTCTAAGAATGACATCTGGATAACGCCAACACCCTACTTTGTTTAAGGGAAATAGAATTCTTCGGTGCCCTTTTGCAAATGGCTCCAGGACCTTGGTGTCAGCGTAGTTGTCACTGGACGAGATAGACTGGTCACCGGGGATAGAAATGGGAGAGGGGAGGGGTATCTAGCGGCCATGGGGGTGAGGGGACGAGGAGGGGGGGGGGGGGGGTGGCCGAGTGAGGGTAGAGGGAATGCGAGAGAATGAGAAGCGAGGGGGTCAACGTGCCCTTTCTAGTGGCTCCCATGAGGCCAAAACACCGACCCCATTGTGTCCGTTTCGCCGTAACTGGTTCTGACTTCGGCACAATATTCATGTTATTTCCAGGTTAAAGGAACCTGGTTGTTTACGGTGGCAGTTTTGACTTCATCGTTTACTGAGGAAGATCCTTCGCATTCACTTCCGAAGGAAATGCCACTTAAATGTCGGCTATTAAATGATTAGATTTAAAGCGAGCACAAGAACGGAATGGGATGTCACTCAAGGAGGCTTCTGGTAACCATAAAAACGCATGACTTTATCGCTTATTTATTCATGACTTGTCCCAGCGCTGTTTTTCAATTACATTACGATACAGTTTTAGAATATTTCACATCAGCGGCCATATTCTACTTGTCGTCGTCTCGTCGGGGGTGGGGATGTGCGTTGCATATTGAACTTGCTTTAAAATGATTAATATTGCATGGGGCTCCGAACACTTGCATGTCACAAGACAATTTCGGCGCACGCGCGCTAGAGAGAGAGAGAGAGAGAGAGAGAGAGAGAGAGAGAGAGAGAGAGAGAGAGAGAGAGAGTGTTTGATGGCGAAATACCTGTACGTGTTAGGTTTTTTATTCAAAGAAGACAAGCTTTTTATTGCCTTTCCCAACCAACAACAGAGAAGGAGATTTGTCCAACACGATTTTCTGGATAGAGGGGGATGATGGAGTTAGGTAGGGGAGAGGCAAAGGATAGGGGGGGTGAAGTTGAAAAGGGGAGTAAGCCCTGACCCCTCATCCCCAAAGCCCAAGCCGGTAACAGGCTGTTGAGACGTGTTCTTGTTCTTCAACTGGCCGATGGACCAAAGGCCTTACGACCAAAACTCGCTGCCAAAAGTCGGAAACCACTGGAGACTCCGAGTGAAAATGTTTTGGCTCTTAAACCAACAGACTTTAAGGGCCAATATTCTTTTCCCCTCTGCATGGATGGCTACGCCTTGCAAAGCACTGTTTCTCTTGCCGTAAAGCTTTAGAGGGTTTTAAGAGTTACTGTGGTCATTGAAAAAGGGAGGATTGGTTGGGAGTGAGAAGGGAGTCGAAAAAGAAAGAGAGGCCCTCGGAGTATATATGTATGTATATTTATGCCTGTCTGAATGCTTACACTAAGTACCCGCTCTTTCAATCGTAAATTGCTTATTCAATATTGTATAGGAACATTTTGTTTTGTGCTAATTGGGTAGTTAGCGCTAAATGGACTGAATTCAGCCGAGGCTGTTGATAATAATCAACCGCTTCATAACGGCAATGACGATTATGAAATAATTACTGTCATGATTAGAAGAAAATTAATTTACTTCAAGTGGATGAAACGGCAAGATGTGTAATTACTGGCCGACCTGAATGGCTTAAATGTGAGTGAAACATTCTCTAGTAGAAAACGCAACTAAGATTTTCCATTGGCAGGGATTATAGACAAATATGGAGCATCAGTTGTTAATGATTATGAGATGAAAAAGAAATAAAATTCCACTGAACTTAAAAAGTTCAAATTTGCAACAAAAAGGTTTGATGTTGAAGAGGCTGACACGAGTTTCTTTTTATAATTTATATGTGAAAGATGTTTTAATGTTGTTACTGTTCTTAAAATATTTTAATTCTTTATTACTTCCCTTGTATTGTATTAATTTCCTTGTTTTCGTTCCTCAGTGGGCTATTTTATTCTGTTGGATCCCTTGGGTTTATAGCATCCTGTTTTTCCAGCTAGTTGTAGATTAGCTAAAAATAATAATAATAATAATAATAATAATAATAATAATAATAATAATAATAATAATAATAATAATAATAATAATAATAAAAAGCAAAAGGAAATACAAGAAACATATGTGTATGTAAGAGAATAAAGGCCAGGTTTAAACTCCCTTGTTTCTTAAGACTTAGTGGTATGATGTTGTAGGCCTAAACCCTCCTTCGGAGACTAACCCAGCCTTTTCATCTAGTGGTCCCTAGACTGGCCATCGCAGTTGGAGCTTCCAAACCCCCCCCCCCCCTAGTACTAAACACCCACACCCTCCCTCATTCTTCAGTTAGGGGGTCAGCCCCTCATGTCTCCCCAGGGCAAAATGAGAGAGAGAGAGAGAGAGAGAGAGAGAGAGAGAGAGAGAGAGAGAGAGAGAGAGAGAGAGAGAGAAGCCCTAACACAAATAAGATGGACTTGAATTAGAGGCGGCCAATGTGTTTGGACAACGACCTCGAGTAGTGGCCGAAGTCTGTCACTGGAAACTGGACCCTTGGGACCTATCTGACTTTTATATCTCCTTCCCTCTCTCGTAGAAGCTTCTCCGTTCGGCTTCCGTTTTGTTTCGTTTTATTTGCCTCTTCTGACTCTGTAAACTTCCCTGGTTTATTCTTTTTTTTTTCTTTTCTGAGTCAGTTCATGTTGCTTATTTTTATTCTCCAGAGTTAGCTTATTGCTGAATCACCCTTTTACTAAGTCACCTTTAATGTGATAGTTTCATTGCCTCTTCTGACTGAATTTATCATAGTTTTCCCTGAGTCAGTTTATGGAAGCCATTTTTCTCAATTAATTTATTGTTGAATCACCCCTGAGTCAGCTTTCATGTGCTAGTTTCATTGCCTCTTCTAACTGAGTTTGTCTTAGTTTTCCCTGAGTCAGTTTATGGAAGCCATTTTTTACTGTTAATCTATTGTTGAATCACCCTTTTACTAAGTCAGCTTTCCTGTGTTGGTTTCATTACCTCTTCTGACTGAGTTTATCTTAGTTTTTCCTGAGCCAGTTTATAGAAGCCATTTTTTTCAGTTAATTTATTGTTGAATCACCCTTTTAATAAGTCAGCTTTAATGTGATAGTTTCATTGCCTCTTCTGACTGAGTATATCTTAGGTTTTCCTGAGGCAATTTATGGAAGCCATTTTTTCTCAGTTAATTTATTGTTGAATCACCCTTTTACTAAGTCAGCTTTCATGTGTTAGTTTCATTGCCTCTTCTGACTGAGTTTATCTTAGTTTTTTGAGTAAGATTATGTTAGCCATTTTTTTCCCCAGTTAGTTTAATGCTGAATCAACGATTTACTAAGTTAGCTTACATGTGGCAGTTTCATTCTTAGTTAACTTTTCGGTATCAGATCATATCTAAGGTAGGATTTTCTGTGTAAGTTTATTTCTGAGACAATATTTGAGTCAATTCTTATAGTTGGGTGTTTTTTCTGAAACACATTTTTCCTAATTCAGATTCAGTTTTTCTGTCACTTTATTTCTGAATCCACAGGCAGTTTTTTTCTTTTTTGACCATGACCTTTCCATAGTTTTTTTTTCTGATGACCTTTTCTGAGGTTTTTTACTTTTACTTTTTAATCCGAGTGCTTCTAGATCTATATACGCAATCCCTTTGTCTTACACATTTTTGGCTTTTCATTTTATACAATTAAAATTTTATACAAATAGAGGAATGAAAAACTAAATATTATCACAGAGAATGTTCAAAATAAGCACAATAATACAACAATACATTGTCATCTTTGCGAAACTTGAGAAATATATATATACGAAAGATTGAGTTAACATCGAACCACCAATTTTTAGTTCTCACAACGTGATTGTTTTTATTCTTATCTTTAGAGTAATCATTTGAAAAGAAAAATTCCCAGAATGTCAGTTTTGAGTACCTTCCATATAAGTGGCAGCATTAAATTCCCTCCGCT
>NC_090762.1:21095551-21103051 GCF_036898095.1 Palaemon carinicauda
ATATAGAAATGGATGGACTGATCGATAGACAACAAGAGAGATGGACGTTTGGATACAGCGATTACTTGGCTCTTCAGATGTAGATATATAGATACTAGCAAAGGATCGCGTGTCAAGTTCATAATCTGAATAACTGATATTTTTATATATATATATATATATATATATATATATATATATATATATATATATATATATATATATATATATATATATATATACACATTATATATTATATGTAAACACATACACACATATATATGTATATATACAAATACACATATGTATATATACATATATATAAATAAATAAATATATATATATATATATATATATATATATATATATATATGTGTGTGTGTGTGTGTGTGCGTGTGTGTTTTCGAGTAAAAAATTATTTATATAGTTTTTCTTAATTAAATGAAAACTGTCACAAACTTGTTTTTCATATAGATTTGCTTCTAAAACAGGACTTCATCTGATGAATAATTTAATAAATAAGATAATTGAGCGATCCTATTATGTTTAATAAAGCATTTATTCCTAAGAAAGTATTGTGATTGGAATTGAAGGATAAAAATATATAAATGTAACTATCAGTTAAACTATAACATTCTCATGACGAAGAAAGTTAAAATAAACCATTTTATAGAAAATTCATAACTCGTGTGCAAAGCGAATCAAAGATATAGAATAACTGGTAAATATGTCAATCTATATATAAAGTAAATGTAAATGAAAAGGTCAGTATTTTGTGGGAGTAAACCTACCATGCCAATGCTACAGGCTACATAAAACGCCAATTGCTTTACTGGAAAACGATTGGCATTTCTGACAGACTTGGGATCAAGACCCACTCAAACTTGTTAGTTTCTTTAGTGTTTGCAACCTCACCATCCTTGTGAGCTAATGATGGGTGGTTTGGGACAGCCTATACATCTACCTGCTGAGTCACCAGCAACCACTGTCTGGCTCTCCCTGATCCTAGCTTAAATGGAGAGAGGGGTTGCCCACTGATCCTATGTCTATATGATCAGTCTCTAGGGCACTGTCACTGTTCCTTACCTCTGCCATTCATGAGCGGATTTTGAACATTAAAAGTTTAAAGCCTATGTGAAGCATCAAAACTTATCCATGTTAGAGAAACGATAGGTGCCGGAGTTATTGGTAGCAAGAGATCTGTAAAACGATAAAATCTCAGCATTCTGGGATAAGAATTGGAATTGACAACTGGTGACATAGCTTGCTTTTAACCATTAACCTTTTTCCATGTTGGAGTGCTACTTGGGACCGCTTAACATTTGAAATATTGTCCATGCTAGAATATAGCGAGAAACCTGGTGTCCTATGTTACATAAAACCATAAGTTTAATTCGGGACTAGTCAATTTGTGTCACAGGCTATGTAAACCATTCGATTGTATTCGTGTTGATAGCTAACAAAGACTGGACATATGGTGTCATAAATGACTAAAACCGGAAACGATTCTGGCTGGACAAAAATTGGTGTCAAGGTCTAGTTCCAACATAAAATCTTATCAATTCGGAGAAACGGCCAAGACTAGAGAACGGAAATCATAAAGATATAAAACATGAAATATTACCAATGCTTGGAAATTACATCGATTGATCGACTTTTTTCATAAACAATAAAAAAATAAAATCTTATTTATACTGAAAAATTACTAAAACTGGACGACTGGTGTCACATGCAACATGAAATCTCCATTATCATCAATGCTACAAATAATTATTCTTCACTCAAGGGGTTAACTACTGCACTGTAATTGTTCAGTGGTTACTTTCCTCTTGATAAGGGTAGAAGACTCTTTAGCTATGGTAAATAGCTCTTCTAGGAGAAGGACACTTCAAAATCACTCATTGTTCTCTAGTCTTGGGTAGTGCCATGGCCTTTCACTCTTTGATTAGAGTTCTGTTACTTGAAGGTACAATCAGGCACACTATTCTATGTTTCCTCATTTCTTTTCATTACAAGGCTATTTTCCCTGTTGGAGGCACTTGGTTTATAGTATCCTGCTCTTCCAACAAGGGTTGTAGCTTAGCTAATAATAATAATAATAATAATAATAATAATAATAATAATAATAATAATAATAATAATAATAATAATAATAATAATAAAAATAATAATAATGACTGGACATCTTGAGTCATAGACTGCATAAAAATTAAATCTTAACCATACTGAACCACAGCTTGATCTGCACTACTGTTGCCATAGGCTTTGTAAAACGACGAATCCAGTATATGCTGGGAAATCATCAGGATTGGACAACTGACAGTGACCGAGGATGACTAGGGATGATTTCTGGTGAGGGAACTGTAGCGAGATACAACGAGATGGGGGGAAAGAGAAAATGGTTGAATGAGGGGAAATAGTGACGGAAAGGGAGTATAAAAAAAAGCCTCGTGGGTACCTGGATGGCTGGCTGTCTCTATTTTCCCTCCACTTCCCAAGCTTTTTCCCCTCTTACTATTCTTTTTTTCTCTCCCTCTAAGACTTACCTTTGTCCAGTGGCGAGGAGCATTAGCGCGTGCCTATCGTGCTTCTGAGGAAGACAAGGGACCAAGATTGAAAAAAAAAAAAAAAAAAAAAAAAAAAAAAAAAAAAAAAAAAAAAAAAAAAATCCAGGTCTGGTGGGAAATACGGGAAAGACAAGAGAGGGAAACGGAGGATGAAGATAACGAGTTCGGGATAAGAGAGGAAAAAAGAAAGACAATTAAATTTTAAGAAAAGGGGAATTTAGAGCGAGAGGAATAAATGGAGAATGGAAATAACTATGTTGATGATGGAAACGTGGTTAGAGGGAAGAGGTATACAATATAGAAACATAGATGATAAAGATATTCTTTACAAATAAACCAAGAATGATATGAAGGAAATAATAATCATAAAACATTGCCAGAAGTATGAATTGCCTACAAATAAACCAAGAATGATATGAAGGAAATAATAATCATAAAACATTGCCAGAAGTATGAATTGCCTACAAATAAACCAAGAATGATATGAAGGAAATAATAATCATAAAACATTGCCAGAAGTATGAATTGCCTACAAATAAACCAAGAATGATATGAAGGAAATAATAATCATAAAACATTGCCAGAAGTATGAATTGCCTATTTGGGAGTAAATGTATTTTATTATCTGAAATTTAAACATTCAAAAAATTATTATATTAACGTTACGTTTTTCTTTAAAATGAATAAGCAGTTAAAAGCATATCATTCAAACAAATTTCAATTGAAATAAAATCTTTTACACAATACCTTACGGGAAAAGGAAATAACAGAACGTCATAATGACAAGTTATTAAAATTAAAAACACATTTTATCCTGAAGGTATTAATTCAAATATTTTTCGTCAATATCTTATATAGAAAATTATCTGTCCACTCGTGAATGAAATATAATAACCATCATAAGGATAAGGATAGTTCTTACAATGAATATTATATGTTATTAGGTGAATATGGATAAAATGACGTCACACCTTAAAGAATACCAATTATTGAAAGAAAATAAAATTGGAAATAAATATAATAATAAAAACAGTACAAAGAAGAAATAAAAGAGGAAAGTCCAGGATAAAAAGGACGATGAGAAAAAAGAATAACGGAAGAAATATGGAAAAACGCTAGAGAGAAAAAAGCAAGAATCCCGAGATGATGATGATATGAAGATGAGGGCCGAATGTGGATTTTGATGAATATGCTGCGATGGCTCCAAGGCGTGACAGAGCTTGAGTGATGATCCGGCCTGTTTCGCTATCACTTTTATCTCCTAAGTCTCTCTCTCTCTCTCTCTCTCTCTCTCTCTCTCTCTCTCTCTCTCTCTCCTAAATGACTTTCCTGTTATACGACAATTTTCCCTTTTCAGACATGCATTTATAGAAACAGTGCATTAAGAACTATTACTTCATTTCCTTGTATAATTTAGAGATAAATTAGCTCTCTCTCTCTCTCTCTCTCTCTCTCTCTCTCTCCTCTCTCTCTCTCTCTCTCTCTCTCTCTCTCTCTCTCTCTCTCTCTCTCCTTATATACGACAATTTCCCCCTTTTTTAAACATGCACTTATAGTAGTAGTGCACTAACAATTGTCCCTTCATTTATTTGCATTAGTTAGAGGTAAATTAGTCTCTCTCTCTCTCTCTCTCTCTCTCTCTCTCTCTCTCTCTCTCTCTCTCTCTCCTTTCCTTTTATACGACAATCTTTCCTTTTTCTAAATGCTCCTACGAATATAGTAGCAGTTACCTTATTATCAACCATTCATTTCTTGCATTATTTAGAGATAAATTATCTTCTCTCTCTCTCTCTCTCTCTCTCTCTCTCTCTCTCTCTCTCTCTCTCTCTCTCTCTCTCTCTCTCTCTCTCTCTCCATCCATGTTTGATAAACATCCTCTTCCTAAAACTCATTTCCTATTACTATTTCTAATGGATCTTGCTCAATTTTAAAACCCTTGTTGCTGAAACACAGCTTTTCATTTAATGCCGGATTTTCTTGGAGCAAAATATTTCTATATTTTTTTTCTTATTTTTCTTATACCCTAAAACCTAGAAATCTTCATTAATCTGTTTTTTCTTTATGATATCAATTGTCAACTTCTATTGATATTCTCCTTTTTAGTATTTTAGAGAATGTTTTCCTTCTACCTTGGTTTCTTCCGTCTTGTTAACTCCCGTTTACCGAATGCTTTTGCATGTTCCTGACACTTTCTTCATCTTCCATGTTCCTCTCCATCGTCACCTCTTTTATACCCTTTTCCCAAAAGTCGGTCTCATCCTCATCTATTACTTCCGTTTCTCCCTCTACTCACTGTTTCCTCCTTCCCTTATTCCAAAGGCAGTCTTCGACCTCATCTTTTATGTCCATTTTCAAGCTAATGATTTTTTCATCACCTTCTTTCTATTTTCCTGACGGTCTCTCGCCTCGTATGTCCTCCTCCTCCTCCTCCTCCTCCTCCTCCTCCTCCTCCTCCTCCTCCTCCTCCTCCTCCTCCTCCAAGGAAACGGGCGCTTCGAAACTTGACGCCATGGCCACCTTCGGCTCATCCATCATAAACATTATCTTTCACTCCTCTCTCTTTCATCACTACGGCAGGCAACAGGGCGCAAGCGACGACGGTTCATCTCTCTCTCTCTCTCTCTCTCTCTCTCTCTCTCTCTCTCTCATCTTTATCTAACGGGTATCCACTTCGTGAGAAGTGATGTAAAATATCTCGGTTAAAGTATTTTAATATATTTGTGTTGTTCAAGCTCTTACTGATAAATGATATACAAGAGATGATATATATATATATATATATATATATATATATATATATATATATATATATATAGAAAGCAGGAAAATGCCCTAGAGATTGACCTAAGCCTCCTCTCCAACCAAGCTAGGACCAGGGAGGGCCAGGCAATGACATGCTGATAACTCAGCAAGTAGACCTATAGGCTCCGCCAAACCCCCTTCCTTAGCTCACAAGGATGGTGAGGTTACAAACACTACAAGAAACTAACAAGTTTCACCGGGACTCGACCCCCAGTCTGGCGATCACCCGCAGAGACGTTACCAATAGGCCACAACAACCCTAAATATAATATAACCTATGAGGCTGCTGTGTACTTGTGACTGGAGGTTTGGTAGCTAATCAGGGGTTGTAAATAAAATGTGGACGAAGGAAAGATTATGAAAGAATTAACTAAAGGATAAGTTAATTTGTACAAATGTAAGAGTACTATATAGTCAATTCTTTTTAATGATGCAGATTTGCACTGACTCCCAGGGTGTCCTTTTAGCTTGGAAAAGTTTCCTGATCGCTGATTGGTTGGACGAGATAATTCTAACCAATCAGATAGCAGGAAACTTTTCCGAGCGAAAATGGCACATCTGCAAGTCAGTGCAAATGCGCCTCATTAAAAGAATTGAGTATAGTAAAGACATTAAGAATGACTGCAGCCTGACTGAGAACTATAGTTGGTTTAAGCAAGAACGAGGGTGTAGACCAATTGTTCGTTTTGAACAGTCGAATGCGTACTTGGCATACAAAGAATTTAAGATAAGTTGAGAAAAGAATTAAATGATTTTTTTTTTTTTTTTTTTTTTTTTTTGCGTTGGAAGCAAAGTTGATGGGGGAGTGGCTGGTTTGGCGTTTATAGTGGGTCTTGGACACGTAGATATCAATTTCCCATAGGCGTTTCATACATTTATCGGCGAAGTGATGGGCAAAGACAAAAAAATGACATTTGATGGGGGTGATGAATTGTGGGATACGAAAATGAGACGTAAAAGGAATTCATGCATTCATAATAATTGATAATAATTAGAGTAGGTTGCCCAAGGTACCAGTCACCCATTGAGATACTACCGCTAGAGATTTATTGAGTCCTTTGACTGGCCAGATAGTACTACATTGGATCCCTCTCTCTCGTTACGGCTGATTTTTACTTTGCCTTCATATACACCGAATAGTCTAGCCTATTCTTTCCACAGTCTCCTCTGTCCTCATACCCCTGACAACACTGATATCACCACAATTCTTCTTCGTTCAAGAGATTAACCACTGCATTGTAACTGTCCAGTGGCTACATTCCTCTTGGTAAGGGTAGAAGAGATTCTTCAGCTATGGTAAGCAGCTCTTCTAGGAAAAGGACACTACAAAATCAAAATATTGTTCTCTAGTCTTAGGGAGTTCCATAGCCTCTGTACCATGGTCTTTCACTGTCTTGGGTAGAGTTCTCTTGCTTGAAGGTACACTTGGGCACACTATTTGATCTTATTTCTCTCCCTCTTATTATTTTTGAGTTTTTATAGTTTATATAATGAAAGATCTATTTCAATATCGTTAATGTGCATAAAATATTTCATTTTAATTATTCAATAATTCTCCTGTAGATTATTTACTTCCTTGTTTCCTTTCCTCACTGGGCTATTTTTCCCTGTTGGAACCCTTGATCTTATAGCATCCCGTTTTTCCATCTAGGGCCGTAGCTTAGCTAGTAATAATGATTATAACAATAATGATGGTAATAATAATAATAAAAATAATAACAACAATAATAATAATTCACTGATTGAGGGTTGAGAATAAAGACAAAAACAGAAGTTATTGAAAATTTGTAAAGCTTTTTCAAGAGAAGAAAATTGAAAATAAATGTAAGCAAGATTAAGCTTAGTAGGGTATATGGAAACCAGGTAGATTGAGCAATGAATGTTCATATGGATGGTTGATATTAGAAAATGTGGATATACATAATAACTGGGTGTAAATATAACGAATGGTGAACAGATTAGAAAATAAATATATTGAGAGGATCTTAGTATCTATCTAAAGCAGACGAAGTGTAAAAGCATAATGCATCTTTCGAACCAACTCCACCTGAAGGAAGGTGGTTAATGAAAAAAAAAAAAAAAAAAAAAAAAAAAGTGAACATTTTCGTTAGCTATGAACGGTTTAAGAGCAAAGTGGGAAATGTTGAGGAGA
>NC_090762.1:21108051-21135551 GCF_036898095.1 Palaemon carinicauda
TATTCACTCAATTTTTACTTGGCCTCCTTTGTGAAACTGTGCTGTCAGGGGCAGGAGGAAGAGGAGTGGGGGTTGAGAGTAGAAGAACAGGGGGGAGTGGGGAAGGAGGAGAGAAGAGGAGGGGGGGGGGGGGTCGCTGTCTGAAGAAGCCCCAGAATGGAGGGTACTTCTGGGGCTGCAGCTAATGAAGTGAGCACATTCACAAACACTGCAAAGACATACTTGTGGGCGTCCAGGCATACTGAGCAGACTGTATCACAGGGAACACGTATCCGTGTAAAATGGAATTAGGTGAAGGCTATTCGAAAGACAGTTTCTCTCTCTCTCTCTCTCTCTCTCTCTCTCTCTCTCTCTCTCTCTCTCTCTCTCTCTCTCTCTCTCTCTACATATATATGTATATATATATAATATATATATATATATAGATATATATATATATATATATATATATATATATATATATATATATATATATATATATATATATAATACATATATATACATATATATATATATATATATATATATATATATATATATATATGTGTGTGTGTGTGTGTATGTGTGTATGTTTGTAAACACCTGACCACACATATAGTACCACAGTATTTGGTGAAAAAAGGTCATTCGTTCAAGTTTGCAAAAAACACCTTGTATAATTTTTAGTAATAATAATAATGACCATTATTACTATTATTGTTTATATCAATAATATTAAGTATTGTTATTGTATTATTATTGCTATTGAATTTTGGACTCACCCGAGTCTCCGGAGAGTTTAAGAAAGTTCAAAAAGGATATAACGAAGTTTAAAATGGCTACAATGGTGTATAATTTAAATATTTTCTTCTTGTATCAATATTACTCTCTTCTTAAATATCAGTTTAGCATCAGCTCTCGTGCTGATCTGATGAGTCCTTTCACACAAAACACTTACGTTCAAATTTTAGTCCATAACTTTTACCCCCTCGTTAATTGTTAATGTTTTAGTAAGGATAGGTCTAATTAAAAGACAAGGAACCTAATTATTATTTAAAAGAAAAATCAAAACGTTGTATTTACATACATACATACATACATACATATGTACATATACATATATATGTATATACAGTATATGTATAGAAATATATATCAATATCTTCTTTTTATGATTAGTTATAACGCAAAGAATTAGATCATAAAGACACCAACACTATAGAATTCAAAGTCTATAAAATAAATTATTGACCTTGATAGAACCTACTACAGTCACGGGACGAGTCTGGAGGAAAACAAGCGTTGGGCTAAAATTCAAAGGAGAAATGAACTATTGATCTCTTCAAGTGAAACAAAATTTTGTAACCGCTGCCTAGGCCTCCCTTGGGATGAGGGAGCGAGCTTAAGGTGGGTGAGAGGGGTCTATAGGCCTTCAATCCTAATCATTGTAAAAGGTTAAGGGTGCTGGATAAATTCTATTTTAACGAACCCCTCTCCTAATACTGGAGAGATATTAGTCATTACTAAATGCCTGTTTGGTGTGTCCGGTAATTCTGTTGTTTTTGGTAGCGTAAAAAAAAAAAAAAAAAAAAAAAAAAAAAAATGTCTTCTCTGTTGAAAATGCTGCAGAAGTTCCAACTTGCATCGAATTTTTTAATGTTGAAGAGAATGATATAAGTCTCGCTTTATTGTTTATATATGACAGATCTATTTTATAGTGATTATTCATTACTTTTGTTGTAGTTTATATATTTCCTTTCCACACTGGGCTATTTCTCCCTATTGGAGCCCTTGGGCTTATAGCATCCTGCTTTTGCAACAAGGGTTGTAGCTTAGCTAGTAATAATAATAATAATAATATAATAATAATAATAATAATAATAATAATAATAATAATAATAATAATAATAATAATAATATCGTATGAGGGAAGAAATTAGATAAAGAAAGATAACGAAAGAAAAAGTAAACGAAGACACTTAAAAGTCTTACTTTTCACAAATGCAATGGATTAAAACTGAGCATCATTTTCTACTTATATACAAGATATCGTTATGGGATGGTAGGAATCGCTTAAATCTAACATTTTCTTTGTATTTTGAATCTGGTGCAAATTTTTAGAAAGTTAATTTTCCCCCACAAATTATTTACGTGAACTTTTAGATACTTTTTAATGTTCAATATGTAAATACTATTTAGGAAGCACGTGAAAGCTCATTGCTATGTTTCCACGTAAAAATATTTATGCAAAAGAAGAAAACCACAACAATATCTAACTTCACAAATTGTCTTTCGTTCTCTTTCAACCATAGCTTATTTATTAAAAACAACCGTAACTACTACTACTACTACTACTACTACTACTACTACTACTAATAATAATAATAATAATAATAATATTAATAATAACAAGAGCAATCAAATTCCTGACCTCCGCCAAAGGCCCATGGCCTAAGATCCATCTGTGGTGGAAATTTCGTCAAAATCTGTCAATTTGTTTTGACATTATCTTTAAAATGGCGAAAAATTCTAATCCGGATAAGGATCCGGACTATCTCCAAAATTTAATGGGGTCGTACATAACCTACGATCTATTCGAAGTGAAAATTTCGTCAAAATCCGTCGATTAGTTTTGACGCTTTTAAAATGGCAAAAAATGCGAATCCTGATCTAGAATCCGTATAAGGATCCGGATCATCTCCAAAAGTTAATGGGGTCGTCCATGACCTACGATCTATCTGTGGTGAAAATTTAATCAAAATCCGTAGAGTAGTTTTGACGTTATCTTTAAATCCGGATCTAGAATCCGGTTCCGGATCAGCTCCAAAAGTTAATGGGGTCGTCCATGACCTACGATATATCTGTGGTGAAAATTTAATCAAAATCTGTCGAGTAGTTTCGACGTTATCTTTAAATCCGGATCTAGAATCCGGTTCCGGATCTAGAATCCGGTTCCGGATCAGCTTCAAAAGTTAATGGGGGTCGTCCATGTCCTAAAGTCTATCTTCGGTGAAAATTTAATCAAAATCCGTCAAGTAGTTTTGACGTTATCTTTAAATCCGGATCTAGAATCCGGTTTCCGGATCCGGATGAGCTCCAAAAGTTAATGAGGTCGTCCAGGTCCGAAGGTCTATCTTCGGTGAAAATTTAATCAAAATCCGTCGTCAAGTAGTTTTCACGTAATCCTGTCCACAGACAAACAAATACATAAACCGACTTTATCGCAATACCTCCTTGGAGGAGGTAATAATAATAATAATAATAATAATAATAATAATAATAATAATAATAATAATAATAATAATAATAATAATAATAACCAATTGGTAAAAAATTCATTATGTTTGAGATGTAAAAGAAGCATTGTATCTCTCTCCCTCTCTCTCTCTCTCTCTCTCTCTCTCTCTCTCTCTCTCTCTGGCTTTGACTTGCAGAAAAACCCCAGGGACACGCCTGGACCAACTGGCCTTAAAGCCTCCAGGGTCTCACCCCCTGCCATCATTACGGCCTATTTATATCGCTCATCTGCGAAAAAATCACATGCCCCTCCTCCCCTAACTTCCAAATCTCTCTCTCTCTCTCTCTCTCTCTCTCTCTCTCTCTCTCTCTCTGACTTGCTTTCTTTCCTTTCTCAAGTATTTTGTCTGGTGATCTAATTGTATACAGTATTTCGGTCTGGTTTACTTCACCATATGATAAATAACTAAATGGCTTGGTAAATGTTCTATATTGTCTCTTGATTTATTTTATTTTAATAATTCTTAAAAGTATGTATAATAACTGATTATTCATCTACTTCATGATAAAATTAGCTTCCTCCAAATTCTCAAACATCAAAATGCAATTTTTGCACTAGGAGTACACAGATTTGCGGTGAGACTTGTAATGAAATTCAGATGACATCATATAAAAGTTAAAAATATTTTATTCCTTGGGTTCTGAACGCCATTGAGAATTAGCTCTGGATTTTAGATGCATCGTCTACCTAACGCATTAAGGATAGACCATTTTTTCTTTTATTGCATTCACGAAGTTACTGCCTCTAATGTAACAACCCTACGAAGGTTCGTGGTAGCCGATGCAGTAACGCCCTGACTGGTGAACACAAGACTGGGGTTCGAGTTCCGCTCAAACTCGATAGTTCATTTGGTCGCTGCAACCTTACGTCATTGCTAGCTAAGGATAGGAGATTTAGGGAAGCCTATATGTCTAATTGCCGAGTCATCAGCAGCCATTGCCTGACCCTCCTTGGTCCTAGCTTGGGTGGAGAGGGGGCTTGGGCCCTGATCATATGTATATATGGTCAATCTCTAGGGCATTGTCCTGCTTGATGGGGGTAATGTCACTATCCCTTGCCTTTGCCATTCAAGAGCGGCCTTTAAACCTTTAAGGGTTGGTTGTGTTTCAATAACACGTAATATTGTGCAAAGCAGCAGCAACACTTTCCCTTCTGTCTAGTTTGGAAAATATGATGCTGAAGCAGATCAAGTCACCTTCATGTCAGCATGGGCTCTTGCTTCATGACCGTTAGAAATACAAAAAGACGGCTCAGGAAAATTACCAAGTACCAACAGTAGAGACATTACGTACCATCCTCAAGCTTATAACAACGTATGTTCATCTTACACACTTCCATATCAGAGAGAGAGAGAGAGAGAGGAGAGAGAGAGAGAGAGAGAGAGAGAGAGAGAGAGAGAGAGAGAGTATTGATAAATACTCCTTGGGTTCAACCCGAAGAGTTACGTCTAGTCAAGGCCTCTCCATTTTGATAATACCCATCTTAACGTAATTAGCCCACTTTATAACCCTCAACAGTCGACCGACTATCAGGTACACATTTTACCTGTCAGGATATCAGAAACATCACTAACCGTTTAAGGAGGCAACATCTTTCCTCTCTTTTACTTCCAAGGATCGAACGCAGGTAATGACCCGAAGTACCATTCCCCGACGAGAGAGAGAGAGAGAGAGAGAGAGAGAGAGAGACTCTGGCTGTGACTTTCAGGTGTCAATCAAAGACTTGTCTTGCCAGCCATGATCATCTCACTGTAAGTTCTCTTTGTATGCGTCTCTGCAAGGAAATGACCACCTCACATCCAACTCAAGAGCCAGGTAATATTTGTCACGACTTAAGTGCCAAGGAAATGGGAGTCTTCCATTAGATAATGGAGAAATGTTGATCATTTCCCCCTCTTAAAGCACTTGACTTAGCAGTCCTTATTCACGAAAGTTAAATAATACCAGCGTAACCATGACCCCTATAGCTGTATCAGTCTTGTACCAGCATACTCTGGACTGAAGCTCGGAAGAATCTACCCTTACACTACATATAATAACAGGTATAAAGAGGCTAACCCATGGCTGGACAGCGGGAAGTTTAAACCTTAACTATTCTTAGTGCACGAAGGAAAAATATATAAAGGGAGCAATCTGAAGGTTTCAATGTAATCGGCTTAAGCTAAGATATTCAATTTGGAGTATAAGAAAATTTTGATGTTATTTTTTAAAAGATTGTAATGAAAAGGAATTTTTTCATAGATGCTGAGTTTTAATGAAGAGAGCGATGAAAGAAGTAAAGGAAAAGGGAGTTCATGAACAAAGATCAAAGATTAAAGAAAATTGGTTTGAAAGATAAAATAAAATCAGAAATAAAAATGAAAGTAGTGAAATCGTATCTACTACACAGATCAATATAAAAAAAATGGTATGATGGAAGCCGAATAAAAAAATAAAAAGGGAGATGAAAATGGAAATGATTTTCAGTTTGTTTGGTTTTCAATTTCACCTTCCCCTTCTGGTCAACCTGATGCGGCAGAGGCTTCACTACATTGGCAATTTTCCTCCCGAAGACCATATTATCCCGACCCTCGGACGCCCCCGGGAGAAATTTGATTTTCTTTCATATTTGTTTTCATATGAGGAACTTCTGACGCTTCGGAAGGTCTGGGCGATCATAGCTAGTGCATGGGAGTTCACGAATCAAAGTTAGATTGTATAAAAAAAAATATGGGAGGGGGGCGCAGAGGGATAAGAGAAGGGGGGTTAGGCAAGGTTTGTGAATCTTGCGTTTGGTAGAGCTGCTGCATCGCGCAATCAAATTTTGGTTTGACTGAATTTGACAGATGCGAGTCATTGGTCAGTTATTGAGATATTTCCCCTTCTGACTCTTCACATAATTTATTTTTTTGTTTCATATTCTTTCGGTTTAACCAAGAATCTCTACCTTGAACGAAAAATATCTTCCTCAAGTCGGTTGATGTCGATGATAAGTCGCGATATTTGTATGGATTGGCCCAAGATCCAAATCCCCGCAGACATGAATTCGGTGGTCACGAGAAAGAGGAACAAAGTCGCATCGCCATCCGCGGATAGCTCTAACCGCCATGCGATATCGTCAGGGGGATATGACCTCTAGAGCGCCACGTGAAAAGTGCTGGTTTCCTATCGGTGTGAGGTCTCTCCTTGTGCCTGGCCTTAATCGAGTCGGAAGGGACAAAGTTAAGGAGATAAAAAGGCTTCATCAGTGTAAGTAGGTGAATCCATTTTGGCGGTCGGTTGTGACGACTTTGATCTAAGGGATTAATGTGTCCCTTTCTCCGTCTCTCGCTCTCTCTCTCTCTATCTCTTTCTATATATCCCTGACCCTTATCTGCCATCACCTCTGCTTTTGTGACTTGGAGATCTCGAAAGGTGGGCCTACAAAAAGCAAACCACCCATCCCGACGAACTAATTGGCTGCATTGATTCTTTTACTGTAAAGTTACTTAAATTTCTAAGGTTTTCCTAACGCAATAAATCTCAGAGAGAGAGAGAGAGAGAGAGAGAGAGAGAGAGAGAGAGAGAGAGAGAGAGAGAGATTTGCACGATGAACCAAATACATTTTTTTTTTCATAACTTTACAGGATTTTTCAAGGTATATCTACTGCCGGAACAAGATTTGATTGGATCCATACTTTATTTCTATAACGATAAAGGTTTACAATTATAACCTTTTCTCCTTTTAAGTTCCTTCTTCTTAGCATTAATTCTTGCCAGGCTTTATAGTATGTTCTACCTATTCAGAGCATTGAGATACCATCTCTATTACATTGGATTTTTTTAAAAATTTCAATTCAAAGCTAACTTCTAGAAATGTCGATGATGAGGACGATCATTAAAGTTATTATCTTTATTATCACATTTTAAAAAGCTCAGCCTTTATGCGTCATACACATGTCATGTCAGTCACTTGCAAAACAAGCTCCCATTGAGTAAAATACGTGTCCAAAAAAGGGGGACAAAATAATGAATAACAAATTAATGAACAAAGAATTAAAAAAGATAACAAAGACACTGGTGTATATCTTTTTAAAGAAGCATGGCAAAGCATTGCCTATACACTTGAACTTCTAAAAGAAAATAAGCACCGCATGTATAAATGGACGTTAGATGCTGCAGATTATAGTCCCAGCAAGAAAGTAGAATCAAGAGGTCACAAGATGAAAAGGATGGTAATATGAAGAGATTAGGTTCGAGGTCATTCAGCAATTTTAAAAAAATTGCGATGGTTCTTTTCATTTTCTAATTTTCTCTCATATTACTAAATCATACCGTACTCCTGCGTACGTAATTACAGTGATCGTACACGTTTACATACACGAATAATTTACCACTAACGTGTTTAAAAGTTTAAAGGCCACTCATGAATGGCAGAAGCAAGGTGAAGTGACAATGTCCTAGCTAGCAGGACAATGTCCTAGCGGCTGACCATATATACAGCCCCCTCTCCACCCAAGCTAGGATCACGGAGGGCTAGCCAATGCTGCTGTTGACTCAGCAGGTAGACCTATAGGCACCCCCAAACACCCCATGGTTATATTAGCTCACAAGGATGGCTAGGTTGCAGACACTACAAGAAATTATCGAGCTTGAGCGTGACTCGAACCCCAGTCCGGTAGATCACCAGGCAGGTGTGATTATATTCAAATTTTACAATATGGTTTTCGAAATGACTGCATTTTGGGGGATATCACAAATGTTTGATATTTCATAGCTATTCTAACCCATTCCTAAAAAAGGCAGATTTGCATAGGGAGGCTCCTCACCTCAGAACCCCAAGCCCCCTTATTTATTTATTTGGATTACCGGTTGTTTAAAGAGAGCGTCCTAGCTTGGTATACCAGATACTCCATCAAAAGCTCAAAAATATGAATACTTATAAATACAAACCCTACAAAAGTATCCTTTTTTGAATTCAATAAAAGTTAATCACCATTTACGTCCTTTCTTTGAATATAACGATTTGATTTCTTACCCAAAGCAAGATAGCAGAAGTCACCCGAGACCCCCCTCTAAAGATATTTCCCCTTTTCTGACTGCCAAAGTTCCAGCGTCTTAGTGTAACAGTAAAATCTAGCACCCTCGCTCCGCCCCGCGTTATAAATCCACAGAAAATCCAGACGTGGGCTGGAATATTAGCAAAATTAATGGTCAGCCCTTAATGGAAAAACTTACCCGAGTTTTATAAAGCCCATAAGGATTGTGCCTAAGAAGTGCCAGGAGGGGAGAAGAGGATCGTCATTCAACCACGAGCCCCTCCACAATTCATACGATTATGTACAAGAACATGCCTTTCCATAGCCGGGTCATACACGCACATGTACATACATACTTTTTCTCTGAATAATGTTTTGAAGTATCTCTACAAACATTCTCACTTTTCTCTTAATAATTTGTTTTATTCTAATTCTATACATTCAGAATCGGAAAATCTTTTCAACTAAATACAATTGATACACTTCGGCAATACACGCAATGCGCGAACTCGCGTAATAGCAATTCCACACTTGAATAAACAACGCATACGCTTACACTTCCTCTCAAAACACAAAAAGAAACAGACTCTCACACTTAGTACACATTCGTACTATAGCGATTCCTCCCTTGGGTTGAGAAAAAAGATCCCAGAGTTCAGCTATTTTCCTTGACATTTTCTAACGGCTCCCAGCCCCGATCTCGGGGGCACCCCTCGTCCCCCCACGTCGGCGCTAAGTGTTTCTCCCAATCTGAAGCTCGTTTTCGATAAAGGGCCAAGAAATAAGGGAAATAAGGGCGGAGCAATACCTGGGAGATAAGGGGAGGCTGCAGGGATTTCTAGACATTTAAGACCAGGATTCCTTTTTCGGATGATGTATGGGGATGCTCTGGTCCAGACAATGGTTTCACAGAGAGAGAGAGAGAGAGAGAGAGAGAGAGAGAGAGAGAGAGAGAGGAGAGAGAGAGAGAGAGAGAGAGTGTTGTATATTATTCCTTTTTGGTTAGAGTAATTAGTTGCTTTGAGTACCGATGATGAGAGAAATATTTTGATGATAATAACATATTTTCTTCTTACCCTTCGAATGATAACTTAAAAACCGTATCATATTTCAGTATGTGAATGTTTCTAAAGAAAATATGGTATTTGGCTTGTTTCAAAGTAAACATCATCATCATCATCATCATAATAATAATAATAATAATAATAATAATAATAATAATAATAATAATAATAATAAGAATAATAATAATAATAATATAATAATAATAATAACTAGCTTTTCCCCAGTCCTTCAAAGGATTTTTCTTCTCTAGCCATCTTATACAGCTCTCAGTCTTGTTTTTATGAGTCCCGCAAGATCTTACTTGCGCAAAGTACTTTTTATTAATATACATCTTTTTTTTTTTTTTTTTTTTTTTTTTTTTGGGGGGGGGGGAACTATAATGTATATTAACATTATTATTCTCTTCCTGAGTGGAGATACCTTAACCATTATCAGCAAAGCTGTACTAGCAGTGCCACTAAAACATGTAGTTTAGTTTGTTGTGGGTGATCAGACAAAATTCTACCACCATCAACAATCCGCAGTAGCCATGGTGGTAATGAAAATAACCAAACCCCAGACATGAATATGCCTCAGTTCTTGTTTACCTTCATTAGATGGGAAATATTGCATAATCTTACGTTTTTTTTTTTTTTTTTTTTTTAGAGATAATCAATCATTTGATTCTCTTTTATGGGTAAAGATCAATGACCTGCTATGCAAGATTTCACAAATCTAAATGCTAATAATTAATGTATTAATGATAAGTGTTAATGTATCATGGACCAAGTTTTAAAGATATGTTATAAAAATGAAGACTACATGAATTTTAAATGAATACGCTAAAGAATCTCATAACGATTAATATATATGTTAGCTTTACTTATATATAAATAACTAAATTTCAATGTTTATAAATGTAAATTGTAACTAAACCTAAAATTTTTGGTTTTTCTTTATCTAAATCACCAAAACCAGAAAATTTTGAAAGAAACGTAAAAAAATGAATGGCCATTACGCTTTCTTTATGCCATACGGAACCCATTCCCCCTTTTTTTCCTAAAAAAAACGATCACCATGTTCAATAAACTCTCCCCCTCATCCCCCAAAAAACCTTCCCCTCTCCCTCGACGACCCCTCATTCCCGTAGGAAGCCTCAATGTCGGAAAATGAGGGATGAGGCCATTTTGAACACTTAGCATAATGTCTCTGTGCTGGCTTCTCTAATGCACATGACGAGTGCTTTTATGCCATGGCCATCCTTCAGAACTGGGCAGAGGAGGGGCTGGAGGGGGGGAGGAAGGTATTTTGAAAGGGGGGAAGGGGGGGGGAGAGCTACGGAAGAAAATGAAAGGAATAGCAACTCTTACATGAGAATAAAAATGAAAGGAAAAAGAAGCAGTTAAATGAGAAGAACGCCACCTCCGGTTCACCAGCTACTCCTTCTCTCCCCTCTTGACACTGTGCTGAACGATCACCGGCGTCAGAGAGGAAGGAAGGGAGAAGGAAAGGTTCAGGGGGAGAGGAGGGGGTTAGGAAAGACATGAGGGAAGTACTTCTCAAAACATCTCAGCTTGATGTCTAAATGTAGACGTCCCGCCACCCCCACAAACCCCATGATAAAAGAAGAGTGATCAGTTTTCCTTTTATTTTTGTATTTTGTATTTTTGTAGTTTTGCATTTTGTTCTTGGACCGAGGACTGCAAGTATCAATTCTCCACTTTTCAGAGGATATTTTATTGGTGTCTTCTCTTCGAGAGAGAGAGAGAGAGAGAGAGAGAGAGGAGAGAGAGAGAGAGAGGAGAGAGAGAGGAGAGAGAGAGAGAGAGAGAGAGAGAAGCTTAATGAGACTTCAGGAATCAAATTGACCTGTCAATAGCCACTCTTCTCTGACGTCTCGTGTACTGATATGACCAAGACTAAAAATAAAAAAATAAAAATTCTCCATATTAGAACGCTATCACAAATAAATAAGGAAATACATGTTAATGAAAATATTTACTCCACGTTAAAAAGCTGATATTAGATGTATAAAATAAATAATATCGATTCTTCATCAATAGATATATAATATCACCATAAAACAAATGTTTCCCTTAAAATCTTCATTCTTAGCCTACAGAAGATCAACATTGCCTCACAAGACGTTTTTAAGAAACGTTTTGAATTTGTATTCATTCTTGTTTGGATGAATTCATTGTCAACAGAATTCATTTTTCTCCCCAAACCGACCTTTAAAATCTCCAATTTCCAAAGAATGTTATCATAGACTGGTGTTGTAGCCGGAGCAGTTTACGGACGGTACATAAAAGGACGGACGTCGCGCCCAGCTGACGTTGGTTCCCAATCACGTGTGTGCGAGTGTGTATACATACGTCGTGTTTGGATCCTGCCGTCCATTGTTGTCCACCTCGATCCCAAATTGCATATTACCAACTCCAAATCATTACGTGTTCGTCCCCTTTGGCGAAGGAAACCGGGGCCCCGATTTGGCCCTCATGCCAGGTGGCCATTAGGTCCACTTTTATCTGGCCACGACGCATCTTTGAGTCAGAATAAAGTCATTTTAAAATGATGCTATTAGTGGTTTGAAAAGGGAGGATTTCAAAGTCTCTATTTTTCCTCCTTTTCTCTCTCTCTCTCTCTTTATTCCATTCTCCGTCACCAACCTCTCTCTCTCTCTCTCTCTCTCTCCTTCTCTCTCTCTCTCTCTCTCTCTCTCTCTCTCCTCTCTCTCTCTCTCTCTCTCTCTCAAAGCCACGTCTTCTGCTATACCGTAAGAAGAACTTAAAAAGTATAACTGATTGGCCTGGGAAAGGTTTCATGGTTACGACTTTAATCGCCTGGAAGAATTTTACTCATTTTGTTCCCAATTGACCGGACTTTTGCGTCTGATCTCCCACCAATTTGGAATCAATTTCGAGTTTGTCACAGCTTGGTCTCGTCTTTCAGAAAAGAAGAGGCTTCCGGAGAATGGCTCGCTCTTTCTCGTTTGTTGAATTATATATAAATTTACTTAATTTCCGGCTTAGATTTTCTCGTAAAAGTAGAGAAATTACAGGGCTTGTAAAGCAACGCAAATTGAACATTGCCAAGATATTCAAAGGGATTTAACAATTTCCATCATATCATAAAAGAGAAAAAGATATGTAAATGTACTGTCCCTCAAAAAAAAAGGGGGGGGGGGATAAAATTGCAAAATGTATATCGAGCAAAATGTTTGAGTCTTTATTCCTGAGACTCCAAGATATGCTTAATAATTGCTATACAGTATTTAAATGCTGAATACACTTCACTGTTTTAATACGATCAATTTAAAGATATTGAATGCGTAATCCGAAAGTTTTGAGTGACCTTTGTCAAATCCTGATAATATCATTTTGGTCAGGTCATCTTAAAAATATCTGACAAGCATATTGAGAGAGAGAGAGAGAGAGAGAGAGAGAGAGAGGAGAGAGAGAGAGGAGAGAGAGAGAGAGAGAGAGAGAGAGAGAGAGAGAGGATTTTCATAAATAATTTTCTCAGCAATTCTCATCGATTTGGGTAGGGGAAAAAAGGTATGGGCATATGATCAGCGCTCTCTCTCTCTCTCTCTCTCCTCTCTCTCTCTCTCTCTCTCTCTCTCTCTCTCTCTCTCTCTCTCTACCTTTTCATCATGCACATAGCCAATTCCAATTTCTTCACAATAAATATTTTCTCAGGTAGGAACGTTTATCTAAATTACGGACAATACTTATTCTAAACGGTAACAATCAACGAGTTACCTCTTTCACTATGCATTACATCATTAGCATAAAATAGATGCTATTACTTGCAGGAATATTCTATAAATAGGCCTGATTTATTTGGCCCTTTTAATCATAATAAAGAGAGGCCTAAAATCGTTTATAGGCTATCTCCTCTTGTGACTGTTTCCTAGAAAAATAAATGGACAAGTCCGTTTACAAACAAATGAATTGATGAATAATTCATCCAACTGGTTGATGCGTATTCTAATAAGTTTTTAAATTTGAATACACAATATCATTTTACTAAAGAAATTAAATAGTAAATGTTTAAGGAAAAAGGAAATATAACATTGATATGTTATCAGGGAATAATAATAACAACAACAACAACAACAATAATAATAATAATAATAATGATAATAATAATAATAATAATAATAATAATAATAATAATAATAATAATAATAATACTTATACTAATAATAATTATTACAACAATAACAACCTATCATTTGGTTGAAGAATGCTTTAGAATTTAGGCAATCTAAAATTTTCCTTTAAACTTATTGGAGGCTCAAATAAAAATTTCGTCCTGCATCTGATGTTCTACAATTTATACTTCTTTATATAAGATTAATCAGACTATAATACTCATCAGAATTTTTGAGGGTCGATAGTCAGTAACACTACTGTAGAAGTATGTGCATTTTTTCATTGATATTCGATTTAAAAAAATGATGTCTGAAGTATTTGTGAATTCACACTGTACAGTATATAACAGTGTAATGACACTTATTTTTCAAGTACAAGTTATTTCGCAAATAGTATGTGTAAGTTACCTCACCAGAAAATACAAAATAATCATAATTTACTACTTGCTGTGTCAAACTTCACTATTTTTTTATTTATTCCAAACAGACATTCTTCTTAGTTTACAGTTTTCATATTTTGTCAACAAGAGTCAATATTAATTTTCTAAATGATCTGGAAGTCAGTGAAAATTGGTGAAATTTAAGACATTTCAAAATTTCCAAACCACTAATGCTACCGATTAAGACAGATCTGCTTCAATAACTACTATAAATTATAACGATAACGATGATTTGGAATGAACTTTTCCTCGTAACCATACATCATACTTGATCGACTTGAAGATGCCCATTTCTTCATTATCCCATTCATATTTTTAAACACCATATTTACTATTGAGCTTGAAATCATGACGTCACAAAAAATCTAAATTTTTTGAAAGATAAAAATATTTCCAAAGTGATATGTCGAGATAACCTTCCGCCATTACTGTGCTTTCCCAAGCTTCTGGATATCCATAAATCGTCCCAAAAATCCACCCAATAGCGGTGACTAATGTCTCACATACGGGTGTTGATTGGTCAGCTGGCAGCTTGTGCCCTCTGGCCGGCCTCTGATTGGCTTCCACCTCAAATGGGTGTGGCTTCCTGGGGTTAAGGTGGAGGCGTGGGTGGTGTGTGGAATGCGTTATACAGCTGAGGGCTGCTAAAATCCAATGGGCACGTTTTAGACGTTGCTCTCAGAGAGGGCATCCATCCGGAGGAAAAGCTCCGGGCAATCTACGCAACGGAACTGAAGGGGCATCATAAATCTACCTTGGAAAACCACCCAACACATCATATACACAGACCTGCACATATATGTGTGTATATATATATACATATATATATATATATATATATATATATATATATATATATATATATATATATATATATATATATATATATATATATACACACATAATTATACGTTATGTATGTGTGTATACTATACACATATATGTACATATATGCAAATATATTTGAATAGGGAAAGCAGAAATATAGGAGTGAAGATTAAAACTAAGATAATGTTCAATGAAAATGCATACAGTAAATAACGTTTATAGACGACCTTCATATAATGGCTACGTACTTCGAACATACAGTAAGTACTTCTCCAGGAAATTAAAAGAAGGTAAGCATGGAGAGCTTTTGGTAAACAAAATAAGATTATGAAAATTAAAAAGCCACTTTCTCTAGAAAGAAAAGTATTTAATCAGATAGTCCTATCAGTATTAACTTATGCATAAGAAACTTGTCGTCTTACTGAAGCGTTAGAACATAAGAATTATGGAAAGAATAATGATGGGGATAACACTAAGAGAGAAAAAAAAAAAAAAAAAAAAAAAAAAAAAAAAAAAAAAAAAAAAAGAGGTACATGGATGCGAGAGCAAACTAATATACAGAATATTCTAACAGCATATAAGAAAAAGAAATGGACATGGGGAGGACATAGCATGAGAATGACAGATAACAGATGGACATTAAGAATAACATATATATATATATATATATATATATATATATATATATATATATATATATATATATATATATATATATATGTGTGTGTGTGTGTTAGTGTATGCAACCCGTCAAAAATTATGGCTAAATACTTGGGTGGATATGCCCACACACGCACACACCCCTCTTACTAAGGAATGACTACTTCCTCTCCCCATGACCGGAGTTATACGTCTGGCAACTCCGTTGAGAGTGACTGGAAATATATATATATATATATATATATAAATATATATATATATATATATATATATATATATATATATATATATATATATATATATATAAGGGGCGATGTACAAGCCTGGGACTTCCCGGCTCTTGCCTAACTATGACCAGTCTTACGTTGCTTGATCCCAATGATGTAAACATGAACTTTACGAATTGGTTATTAACTTCAGGAGTAGGCCTAGTATCTCTAAATATAAGGGTATCGGTATGAACAAGTTAAAAAAATGTGTATATATTTAGATCTTGGTTATAGGGGCACAAGTGTGAGAATATTGCAGGTGTCGTATTAAGGTGAATGTCTTAAAAGTTAATATCTGAGGAAATCTGTACTTATATATAATGTATTAATGAAAGGTTTTGATGACGTTGACGTATAGAAATGTCACTACTGCTAAATCATTCTTATTGGGGTCAATGATGCATAGTGAACTTGATGAAAGTTGGTTCGAGAAAGATAATCCTTCCTGTATGTTGGATGCTTTGATTATTTACAACCATGGTATTTTAGGTTAAAAAATCGATACAGAAATAAAAGGTAGAAAAGTCACAAAAAGTTCAAAAACAAATCGATACAATATTTCTTCAGCTTAAGTATAGCATGAGATAACTAGAGAATTTCTACACAAGAAGACATATACATCAACAAGCCATTCAATGTCTCTTTTGTCTTATCAACACTTTGAAAATGGCTTCGAGAAACAATTAATCCATGCCCAAAAGGATAGCTGCGACTTTGGCTATGTCTTTTACAATATCAGCCGTATTCCAAACATTCAAGTTTCCTGTATACCGCTTTCACAAAATTCTCACACTAAGACAATGATGCGGTCTTCCTTATCTGCACAAACAGTTCATAATATTATAGCATTGTCTAAAAAATCTATAGGTTTTGATTCACTTTTTGTTTGGTTCGAATCTGTATATCAATAGTAAATAGATTTGTATATTAAATTTTTTATTCTGGAGAGTAGGGTCCTGATCAGTAAATCCCATGGAAGAAGTGTTCATCATCATCTCCTCCTACGCCCATTTACGCAAAGGGCCTCGGTTAAATTTCGCCAGTCGTCTCTATCTTGAGCTTTTAAATCAATACTTCTCCATTCATCATCTACTTCACGCTCCATAGTCCTCAGCCACGTATGCCTGGGTCTCCAAACTCTTCTCGTGCCATGTGGAGCCCAGTTAAAAGTTTGGTGAACTATCTCTCTTGGGGAGTGCAAAGAGGATGCTCAAACCATCTCCATCTACCCCTCGCCATGATCTCCACATATGGCAGTTGAGTAATCTCTTGTAGTTTCATTTCTAATCCTGTCCTGCCATTTAGGCGAACTCCCAATATTCTTCTGAGGACTTTGTTCTTAAATCTACAAAATCTGTTGGATATTGATTCATTGTCGTACCATGACTCCTGTCCAAGCTGTAACACAAATTTCACTAAACTGATAAATATCCTGATTTTTATATGTAATTTCAGGCGATTTGATTTCCAAATTTTACTTAACCTAGCCATTGTGTGATTGGGTTTTTTCAATCTTTCATTAAACTCTAATTCCAAAGACATTGTATTAAGAGATCACAGTTCCTAATCATTTAACTTAGTCTACCTCATTAATCCTTTATCCTTCCAATGATATTTCATCTTCCATTACATATTCCGTTCTCATCATCTCTGTCTTACTTCTGTTTATCTTGAGCCCAACCTGCTGAGATATTTCATGCATTCTGGTAAGCAAGCTTTGCAAGTCCTGGGGCGTTTTGCTAATAAGGACAGCATTATCAGCATATTCTAGGTCAGCTAATTCCCTATTACCAATCAAGTCCAATCCTTCGCCACCATCACCAACTGTTCTACGCATTACAAAATCCACGAGGAAGATAAACAACATAGGTGACAACACATTCCCTGGGAGTACTCCGTTGTTTATTGGAAATTCATTTGGTAGGACTCCATTAACTTTAACTTTGTACTGCTATGCTCATGAGCAGACTCAATGAAATTTACATATTTAAGAGGAACCCCATAATAAGGCAGGAATCCACAAAATTAGCCGGGGCACACTATCACAGGCTTTTTCATGATCGTCGAATGCCATCAAAAGTAGATTTCTATATTTTACACATTGATGTACATGTCTTAATATGAAAATTTGGTCAATAGAACTTCTATCTTTTCTAAATCCAGCTTGTTCATCTCTCAGTATTATCTGAAAACGATAATTTCCATCATTTCAGATAGCAAGCCTCTCCATACGAATTTGAGTTGAAATTATGTTTAGATATAGGATTTTCATAGGCGTAAGTAACAATTTTAGAATTCATTGGAGTTTTCACCTAGGGACAGTGTCCGACTTAGATGAGGCGAGACCCTAGGCTCGGTACAAGACCTTTGTAAAGACATATGTCCGAAGGTCCGTTTCACCTTTATGAACTAATAACAAGGTATTTGAAAACACAAAATAAAATAAAAAATATTTTCAAATGAAAGTATCTACTGATTTTAAACCCCGCTTCATCCTAATAAATGGAAATTTTGTAAGAAGCCTGCTTATTGCGAAGGCCTGAATATGACATTACCTCACGGTGATGAATACCTAAAATAGTAGTTAAACTTTCGCTTACTGGATCCTTAGCCATTTCAAAGAATGCAAAAAAAATGTGTTTTGGACGCTTTGGGTCTCTCGAAATATCTGATATTATTAGCTGTATTGATTTTCAAGTTTTCCTTGAACCGATTACATACAGAAATTCCAAGGTCATGAACTAAAATTAATATAAATAGATGTTTTAAGGCATTTGACTGTAGAATTTATAAAGTTATTTCATAGAATCTACCTGAACTGGCTGTAAACTGACGATGATGGGCAGATATTAGTAAGCAAACTTTTATCCAGCAACAATAACCTTTGCCCAGATATAACATCGTTTTCTGATGACTCAAAGATCACCACGATGACTGCAAAACAACGGTAACCAGCTACCAACAATTCCTGTTTTTTATAATAGACTATCACGTGCATTAGCCACAATCTTGGCTTCTTGATGCTACCACTTTTATTGAAAATTGCAACATAATCAGTACTGAAGTATACTAAAAGGAGCAAATTGTATCCCAAGCTATCTAGCTTCTTTAACTTTATCAGGTTGCAATTTAGATCCCTCTGGAATTGTGACCGAGTGGTTCCAATTTAAAAAATTGTCGTAGTTGATGGGCGTCTTAAAATAACATCTGGTGTGAATATATTGGAAAGTTCTTGGCCATGCAATCCTCTTTGCAGTAAACATGCATATATATATATATATATATATATATATATATATATATATATATATATATATATATATGTATATATATATATATATATATATATATATATATATGTGTGTGTGTATATAAATATATATATATATATATATATATATATATATATATATATATATATATATATATATGTATATATATATATAGATAGATAGATAGATAGATATAGATATGTGTGTGTATTATTGAGTATATTGTACCAACAAGGTTCCAACAATGATTTTACATCAGCAAACATTCCCTTCCCACCACTTGGCTTATAGCGATATGATCTTCTAGTAAATTCGAACTTGGTGAATATTGTCAATGTTATCACTATTCATTTCCCGTAGAATGTTTTTAAATGATTTTATTACATTCTATTAAGCTGGGAATGAGGCACCGAAACCCGTGTGATCTTTCAGTATAGAGATACTCAGTTAACATGTTTCCAATTTTTTATAACCTACCAGGAAATGCTTTCACAATACGTCCTTAATGTGATCGTGTTTTTGTTGGTCAAATTTTTTCTCTAAGAGAAAATAAGTCATTAGGAAGCTGCTTATGATTATAAATCTGTATTAAGAGATTCCAGATATCGTATTGATAATATCCAAGTTTGTTTCCTTACACGTGTCATAATCCGAAGTTCCTCTAATTTGATCTGCTCACGTACACTCAATTCTGTTCTTAAGCCCCTACCAAATAGAATATTCTATTGTTCCCTTTTATAAGTTTTTAACTTTCTTCCCTCTAATCTGTCTACTTATATATACATGTGTATACATAATTATACATACATATACAGTATGTACACAAACATGTATATATCCATACATACATACATACATATATATATATATATATATATATATATATATATATATATATATATATATATGTGTGTGTGTGTGTGTGTGTGTGTGTGTGTGTGTGTATTATTAAGTACATTGTACCAACAAGGTTCCAAGAATGATTTTACATCAGCGAACATTCCCTTCCCACCCCTTAGCACTTACTCTATCCCAGAACTCTCTGTCTATTCACTCCCTCTTTCCATTTCCTCTCCTTTCACGATGCTAACCCTTCTCACCACTCTACCTCAATGACCACCCTAAATCATTTCCCTCTCCACGAAGTTTGCATCCATAGCGTCGTTATTCCCTCTCCAAACTACGGCAATTTCGCCCTTAGAGACTTAGCCCTCCGAGGAGCGCTCCAATTCAGTTCTTCCAAAAATAGGGAAAGTGTTAACAAAAGCCTATGATCAGATTGATATTACACCCCTCATTTCTTTCCCCCTATTCAAACAGCGGGATATTTTACAACATATTAATCTATTGTAGCTGATTTCAACCCTTTTTTTGGGAAAAAGTGCGTCTTTTTTTCTGTGGCCCATATCATGTTTACAAGCAGCTGTTAATCTGTACCCCATATTTTTTTTCGAGTTATTTCAAGCGGTTTTTTTTTTATTCTCTATCTTTTTAGGCGATGTATTGAGCGGTTGTACTTTTGGAAAATCTATCATTATTATAAGAAAAAGATAGCTTTTGAACATATCTAGAGTTTTAGTTCTAAAAGGCTATTTATTCTTTTACAGGATAATTAGTGTTTTCAGTAAGCGTAAATTTAATTTGCTACGTCCTTGAACTATTAATTTTCATTACTATGATTTTAATTTATTTATATATGTAACAAATTCATAATTATTAGGATTCTCATAATACATTATTGATACTACTAGCCTTATTCATTTCAATAAAATGTTTGGATGAAATATCCATACATGTATACATACTGTATATATATATATATATATATATATATATATATATATATATATATATATATATATATATATATATATGTATGTATATATATATATATATATATATATATATATATATATGTATGTATATATATATACATAAATATATATATAAATATATATATATTATATATATACACACACACACACACACACACACATATATATATATATATATATATATATATATATATATATATATATATATATATATAAACACAAACGAGATCAAACCCACACTCACCAATGATGATTTATATAGCCCACCAAGAACATCCTCCGGCTTAGTAACAATCGCCCTTTTGAAAACCCAGCGCCGCGAACAGCGACCGTTCGCTTGTGTTTACATAAACGTTATTGTTTGTAATTGGAGTCGATCCCGCAACGCGGCCGTAAATCCAATGCGATCTTGCTTATTCTCAGGATAAGTCAACAAAAGAGCATCGCGGGTCACAATGGATCCAATCGTCTATGAGGCGGGATACAATGCGCTTCGAGTCCCTCTGAAAAGGATCCAGACTCCATAAAAATGATCATCTGAAGTGATGTGTCGTCATCAAACAGTCATTGATTCCCTATCGGGCGTGTTAAGTCGGCGATTTTTACCCCAAAAAAGGGTTCTCGTGGAGGGGAAAAGGGGTGAGGGCGGGTGATAGATGGCACAGAGAGAGAGAGAGAGAGAGAGAGAGAGAGAGAGAGAGAGAGAGAGACCCACGGCCATCAACGGTAAGTATATTGGGTATCGAATCTCCGATCATTTGGCTCTGGCCTTATGTCCATCTCTTTCATAGTTCATTCCACAAAACAATAAGAACTGTGATTGATTACATTCATCAAACCCACTAGTGTATACAGGACTCTAAAAATGCACGAAAAGAATAAAAATACTCTTTTAGAAACTGTTACAATACGAAACTTTGAAAACCTTTTTAATAAGATTAATTCTGTTTAATCAATGTTATTTTGCACTTAGAATATCCAAAGACTTTCCTAGCTTAATTCAAGGTGTATATCAAATGGATTAGTTCAATATAAGTTTGACACAGACATTCGTATTTTGGCTCATTTTACATCAAATTAATTTTTCACTACAGAAAAAGCTTACAAACTTAGGCCATTATATGCTAGATTATGATGATTTAACATAATGAAATAAATAATCTCATAACCTATAAGAAAATAGTAAAAAACTTAATCACGAATCCAAAAGTGAAATTTCAAGGTTGGGAAAAAGTTCATATTTAGATGGTTCTCATTACTTGATGATGGTGCAACTTCACTACAACTTCACCTTACAATACCCTTGCCATCTTTTGACATCTCCATCAAGAAAAGACATCAAGAAAAGAACCATCCTTCAAAGATAAGAAAGGGGAGCGAGTAGGTCTTAATCTTAAGGCCTAAGGCTTCTATTCCTTACTACAGAGGTTGGAAAGTGGCAGCATTTGGAAAAAAAAGGGTCGAAATGGGGGGGGGGGCAGTGGGGTATAGTTAGTAGTACTTGGAACAAATATAATGGGGGGGGGGGCTACAGGCGGAAGTGGAAGGGGGTTATAGGTTGTTACATAAGGGGGTGGGACCCTCTTAATTACAACGAACATTTGACCTCGTCTTGAGTAACATCTGAGGCACAATTACAAAGGAATCACCCCAACAATGCATTTGCTCTTTTTGGGCTCTTTGCTTGTTTAGCCTAGTATTTGTTTCTGTCAAGGAACATTTTTTGTTTGTTTGTTTGTTTGGAAGATTTTTGAGGGATGCCTCTCTGTGTAGTGCTGCTTGCTTAGAGGTTTTGCAATGTTCCTGTAATTGTTTGAAATTCTAGGGAAGATAATGAGATATTTATTCTTTTTTACCATGATTTACCTATTTTCTCTGTTTCTATTTCCATAATTCTATTGACCATGCGATGAAAACATTACATTATATTTGTAAACAATAACTTTATAATCCTTATGAAATACCATCAGGTATTGCGTAAACAGAAGGAATACGATCAAGAAATAGTATATCGTGATCTGGACTAAGAAAATTTCAGTATTTGTTTATTTTTGTTCGACCATTTTTTCCACATATTTTGTAATTATTTACTGAATTGGACCTAAAGAATCTTCTGCTTCCCACTGGATCTTTTAAATAGTGTATTTATACTCTTTATCCGGCATATCATTTACCTATTTATTGGTTACGAAAAAAAATAATGAATCATCTGGAAAAGTGATGAAATTGGAATGAAGAATCATCTCTGAAAGGCTAAAACATAAATATAAATGTAAATATTATTGGTTGATATTCACTGATTTTGATATCACAGATATTTCTACTATACAAAGTTTGATCAACTTTTAACAAACAAGCTAATTGGGTCCAAAGCGACTAAGGTTTATGATGAACCTTTCTGTGTGGGAATGCCTTTAACGTGGTGAAAGGATAGGTGTACCGCCAGGACCAGAAAGCTGCACTAGTCAGGGCCACCTATACTAAACTGGTGTCCTATGAGCGATCAGACAAAAATCTCCCACAATCACCAATCCGCAAATGGCTAGAGTGGGAATGAAAAGTGGCCAAACCCCAGACATGAATGATGACATGTCTGAGGCCTTTGTCCAGCAGTGAACTAGAAGTGAATGCATTTGTTGTTATGGTGTTATAGACGTCAATATTGTCCCACCATATATGAAACAAATTTTTATGCAATGCTAATTATTAAAAAAAAGCAATTAATCGTTCTGAAACCTACTTAAATTCATTTGATTAATGTTTGGTTAAGTTGATTACAAAATATGTAATCAGATTTACAAGGTATCAAAGAGTTAGCCAATATAATGTAATACTCTACGCACAGTTTACGATTCCTTATCAGCATAATTAAGTTTACTCTTCAAAATATGTTTACCTTATCTTCAGTAAAACCAGACATTATTCATCTGATGTAATAGTTAATACCTATATAAACACTGATGACATCATCCATGAGCGCTTTTCTTGTAAGGTCAATATTTGGTATTTCTGTTTAGATAGATATTCACAAATCCATCACCATGCCATTAAACATGATCCACATTCAGCTACTGCATTACATTTTCAGGTTGCACATTTCGGTATCTATTTCTCATCATTCTTTATTTGAAATCTTTATGTGTGTATATACACACATACACACACACACACACACACACACACACACACATATATATATATATATATATATATATATATATATATATATATATATATATGCAGATACATGAGTATATATATATTTATATATATATATATATATATATATATATATATATATATATATATATATACATACATACATACATACATACATACATATATACAGTATATATATATATATATATATATATATATATATATATATATATATATATATATATATATATATATATACACACACATATATGTATACACATTCACATGTATGTATGTATGTTTAAAAACAATGCCTCACCTTTTAAATCTCTCTCTCTCTCTCTCTCTCTCTCTCTCTCTCTCTCTCTCTCTCTCTCTCTCTCTCTCTCTCTCTCCATCAAGCAACAGGTGAGGACCGTGATTCGGATTCCACCCCTGTATGAATAAAATTTGCATATTAACTATATTAATTAGAAGCTTATCGGAGCCAGAGGTCATTAGAGCGATCGTAATGACCATCGTAATAAAGTCCCATCACCCAATATCTCGTCCATCATTATCAGCTCCTCATTTGCTTATCTGAGACTAATATTTTTCCTTAAGGGCGGTGCCCTTAGAGGCTTCCGTGGTTTTCACTGATATTGGAATTTTCCGTTGTTTAACCATTATCATAATAATAGATGTTCTTGAGCGAAATGTAAATTTGGAGAATTTACTGCGTATATATATTGTAAAATAATAAAATATAAAAGTTAAAACCAAGAAAAATATCCCTTTATATAAATATGATTGTGGTCAAATCGCAATTTACACTTCTATTACTAATACTTAACTTTCCAAATTATTCCTACCATGGTTAGCGAGCTAACTGCCCTCAATCTTTTACAGGCTACCTTAGTGCAAGAGTCCGTGTCTTGCTCTAAGCAAGGTGCTCTAAAACGATCGAACGAACAAACACCCTCATTCTTCTTTCACTCATCCTCGCTATCAAAATAAAAAATAAAAAAAAAATAAAATAAAAAATTGCGGCACGATTTTGTAACGATATTATCGAGTCTTAATGAATCAGCTTTCAATTGCTTAAAGGCCAACAACAGCAAGAATGCAACTATGTACTAGACTTTTACTGTTGCTAATGAGGATGAGCTTGTCATTAAAAGCAATAATAACAACAACAACAATAACAATTAACGATCCAGATAGCAGTAAGAAACCTTCCCAGGAAAGCTTCCAAATTCCCCCTTTTTAATTGCACCTTTAGATTCTTTACCCTAATGCCTTTATCCCCTACAATCCTTCCTCCCGCTATCTGCATCCCTATCACCCTCGAAACAATATCATCCTTGAACCTCTGTCGCCCTACAGCCTAAATCATCCGAGATGTCCTCTCGGTTTTTTTTTTTTTTCCCTTTTTATCTTACTGTGAGTTACTATCACCCTTAACTAACCTCTCCCGGGCTCTTGTCCTCACCCTTATCACCTTTAGCTATCACCCTTATCACCCTCGACGACCAGTAGCACTTGAAGACCTCGAGAGCCGAAGGATCAAATAAAGACTCGTGGTTAGGTCTTTGAAAGCTGAGCCTCTTCGCCGATAAATTCGATAAGACTCGTGGAGCCTTCGCCGACTTCTTGCTGTGTTTATGATGTTAATGGTGACTGGAGGGAATTAGTTACTGATGTAATTGGCAAAGGAGACTTCAAACGTAGAGTTTTCATAATCTAACATATTCAAACTCAAATAAATATCATTGTCTTTTGAATGTGGGTGATTATGACGTGTGAAGTAGCTTTCATGTTACGTTTCTGAACTGAATATTAAATACTTTCATGAACGAAAAAAACAATTGCTAAAAAATTCCCAGTTCATCAATAGAAAAAATCTAATAGGAAAATATAATTATAATCGATGTTTTTATCTGTGCATTACATCTAAACCTTTAAAACATATTCGTTTATAATTACGGAAACCATAACTTCATTACTTATTCTGCGGTCTCTAGTATTCGCAATAAAAGTATTTCACATTTTGTAATACTTTAAAGCATTATAAAAAAAAATCTCCAAGCAAATCGTATATCAGCGTTTTACTTTCGTAAAAGGGCTTACATATATAATGAACAAATTGACTAATCATAACTTAACTTTCTAAACTATTCCTTATCATGGTTAGTTAGTTAACTACCCTCAATTTTCTTTAATCCAACTTTCCAATCATTTAATATATATATATATATATATATATATATATATATATATATATATATATATATATACATATATATATACATATATATATATAGATATAGATAGATAGATAGATAGATATTATATGTGTGTGTCTGTGTGTCTGTTTGCACATTTATAGCTACACATCTCTCTCTCCCTCCCTTCAGCATCAAACCATCTCTTCTCTTCTCCTCACCAGGAATTCCTCTTTCGCCTCTTCTCCTCTTTCCCTTGACCACCCTAGTAGCTATGTATTGACACGGGTTGCTTGATCATTTATTAACAACGATAGAAGCGTCGTAATAAAAAAAAATCGCATCACGAAGCCATGACGTTTGAACTTTTGAGTTTCTCTCAATTTTCATTTATCCCGTAGGCCTCGGAACAAAAGGCCTAATTCATGCTCCATTCATAGGCCTGTGGAAGGGTCCGCCGACCGCGTATAACTCTTTTGAAGCCTTTCAAAAGTTTCAATAAAAGCGTTAAATCTTGGTCAACTCCGTCATTAATCATAAAAAAAATATTGTGTGGTTGTATAGAAAGGAAAGGGGTTGATGGGTAGGCCCGTCACAGGCTCGCTGATCATGATGATGATGATGATGATGATGATGATGATGGTGTTCGAAATAATTATCGGACGAGGTTTAGGAAAATTAAAATTTAGGTGGTTGATGGCAATGATGACCGGGGAGTACTGGACTTGATTGTGATTTTGATTACAAGAATTGTATTGATGATTATTTCGAGAATGATGATGATTATGATAATGAGAATACCAATTAAGAGGGCTAAAGCTATTCTCATCATGTGAGGTTATATGGATATGCATTAAAAAAAACCTGATGATCGGTACAGATTTAGAGTATTATAGATAACTAATGCACATGGCCCGTTAAAAATGACAGCTGAATATGTAGATAGATATGCACATGCACGCACCCTCCTCTCACCAGAGTATAACTACTCCCTCTCCCCTTACACGAGGGATGGGGGCTGAGCGTGAGATAATATATATATATATATATATATATATATATATATATATATATATATATATATATATATATATATATATATATATATATATATGAATATATATATATATATATATATATATATATATATATATATATATATGTATGTATACATATATATTATATATATGTATGAATATATGTATAAGTATTTATATATATATATATATATATATATATATATATATATATATATATATATATATATATATATATATATATTACATATGTATATATGTATATATATGTATGTATGTATATATATATATATATATATATATATATATATATATATATA
>NC_090762.1:21153051-21160551 GCF_036898095.1 Palaemon carinicauda
AAGATGCAAATAATCTCTTCGACAGTTTAGATTGAGTGTGAATGAATCAACTTTTGTATTAGGTAAATTTTTACTTCTATTTCGCAACGGCTTAAATTTTCTTAGGAACAGAGAGAAATTATTTTAGTTCTTAAGATCCCTTTTTCATTCTCACTTCGTTTTTGCCTCATATCATTTTTAACAGCAATGGAGGGTAAATTAAATGGTCAATCGATTAAGAAAGCTTACTTAAGCTCTGTAATTATCACACTGCATCAATAGAAATCTTAGAAGATGAATCATCGACGTTAATACTGTATGATAGGCATTACAAAAGTGTCATTACAGCTTTTCCTTGGCATCTCTTATCAACCATTTTCTAGCCTTCTACTTTACTTCTATTCACTTTCCTTTAATCCTCCACCATGCTGTTAAACATCTCTTATCTTTTACTTCATGGGGTTGTGGTAGCCTACTGGAAACGCCTATGGTTGCCGATCTCCTGGACTGGGGTTCGAGACCCGATCAAGCCCTATAGTTTCTTGCAGTGTCCGCAACCTTCCCATCCGTGGTGAGCTAGGGATGGGAGGTTTTTGGGAGCTTATAAGTGTACCTGTTCCAGTCATCAGTAGCCAATGCCTGGCCCTCCTTGGTCCTAGCTGGGGTGGAGAAGGTGCTTGGGCGCTGATGATCAGTCTCTAGGGCATTTCCACTGGCCCTTGCCTCTGCTATTCATATGCAACCTTTAAACTGTGGGCTTTTCCTTCTGTAGCATCTCATCACTGAAGGGCCTCCCCATCCCAGCGCTGGGATACATGGGCCACATCCCATCCGTGCACATACAGAGGGCGCCGCAAATCTCCGGCAAAGAAAGCATCAACTAAGCAAATGGTCGAGGCAACGGAAACATCGTGAGATTGACGAGGCCGATGAAAAATGCGACTCAAACTTTAGCCCTGCGTAAAAAATAGACTTCCTTGATTAATGCCCAGTGATATATGATATTCAGTCTCTAAATTAGAATTTCATGCACCTTGCCCTTCGAAGAATCTTACGGGTGATTTAGGTAACTCATTCTTTACCCCTCTGACCAATAGATCAATCATGTCAGTCTAATCTGTTTGGGCAACAGCAGGGGGCTTCTGATGCCTATACTTCCGACATTATATGTTTGGTTTAACTAATGCTCTGCTCAGGGCTGTACTTGATCAATCTTTTAGTAGTTCTGTTTCTGGGAGATCTCTGCGAGAAGGGTTTCAACTATTGCATTCACAACCTTCTGGAAGTTACCTGTATTATTTTTCGTATTTCTGAAGAGGTTTTTGTTTATAATCTATTTTACTACTTCTTGAGTATTTTTTTTTCTCCTTTTGTCTTCAGGGGGATTTCTACCCGTTTCTGTCTTCCTATATATATATATATATATATATATATATATATATATATATATATATATATATATATATATATATATATATATATATATATATATATATATAAATATATATATAAATATATATATATATATATATATATATATATATATATATATATATATATATATATAGTATATATATATATATATACACATTTATATATTTACATACTGTAAATATTTATATACATAGTATATACATGTATATACTCAAGTGTGGTAGGTGAGTATGTGAACTGCCTTTTAGCATTCTAAAATCACCCAGATAATCATTACATCATTCTAATGTAACAAATGCTGTTAACACAATTATGAATGCTTTTGAGTATACTTCCAACTACATTTCTATATATCATATATGATAGTTTGCAGGAGTTTGTCGGTCTGTTCCAGGCTGTCTGGAGAGTGGGATAGCACTCCTTTGTAATGGGAATATTGCATAGTAATCCATTTATTCGGATTCTAAAGACCCCTTAGGTACTGACAGTATATGCCCCCCCCCCCCCCGCCATATCGATCCCTAATACATGAAAAGAATCTATATTAAATCATTGTTCGCATTTTATCTTCTTTTATAAGTCCGGTGAAATGCATAACATAAATAGCGTGCCTTTTAAGGAGTGCTTTAACGTGGTGAGAAAGTTGATTATCGCATTGATCAGCCAAGCTGTACTAGTCACGGTCACTCATACTAGGTTGGTTGCTGTGGGCTATGACGAAAATCTAAAAAACTAGTCAAATCTCGGACATAAATTGACATTTCCGAGACCCTTGTCATGCAGTAGAATAGAAACAAGTGCATTTGTTGTTTTTGTTGTTGTTGTTGCTCTTGTAGGAAGAACTAAGAGTCCTTTGCCAGTACAATTTGGTACCATAATTGTACAGCTCTCTACCTACCATTTCTAACTTAGTCCGATGTCTATGAATTCAGCTATCCAGCTCCTCTGACTTTGCCTTAACCCTGTTCTACTGGTATTTCAAGTAAAAAAAACTTCCGAGACAAAATTTTGAGAAGAAAAAAGGGGGGCCCAATGATCAGCTGGTGGGTGGCATTATACCAGCTTCGGACTTTACCCAATGGAAGCCCCTTGGAGTGAAAGTGTAAAAGAGGAGTATTTGGAATGAGGAAGAGAGTATGCTGTGGACCTCAGATCCTATCTTACAATCACCAATTTATTTCATATGGAGGTTTGAAGTAAAGGAAGCTACTTCTATGTAGACAAGGAAAGTTTCATTGTAATTCTACAATAACAACAATGAAGATAACAACTAGTGGCTTGTGACAATTGTTATTTTGAAATGAACGCAAGTACTTAGGTATCACAGTTCATTATACATTTTACTGAGTTACTTTTAACTGTTCATCGTATTATATGTGTATAGTAAATGACCTGATAAATATATTCGATATATTTGAAAAGGAACATTGGATTTTATTGGTTATCTAATAACAAGTTTATTTTGTTCTTAGTATATTAAGGACAAAGTAAAATATGGGATAAAGAAATTACCAGTATTATCAAATATATTATACTAAGCAATTACTGTACACACCACATATTCCAACAATAACAAATGCAAGCCGTTTCTAGTCCACTGCAGGGCAAAGGCCTTCGACATGTCCTTATTCATGTCTGGAATTTGGCAAGTTTCCATCACCACGTTGGCCACTGCAGATCAGTGATGGTGGGAGATTTTCGTCTGATCGCTTACAGCAGATCAACCTAGTATGAGTGGCTCTGCCTAGTACAGCTTTGCTGATCATGGCGATACGCAAACCTTTCGATAAGGTATCCCCACTCAGAATTGGTTGCCTAAAGAGTTGTGAACCGCATATTAACTTCATGTTATATTTCGATATTTTAGGAAAAGCATTTAATTTCCATTTCACTTTCAACTTTACTATTTGCTGCTTTTTTACTATTACCCACAAACTATCTGACATCTATTAGTATTTTTTTTTAAATATCCTTTATATTCAAACTTGTCCAAGGCTGTATCCACTGAACTAATTTATATTCAGTTCATCTCTCTCTCTCTCTCTCTCTCTCTCTCTCTCCTCTCTCTCTCTCTCTCGACCACTCCTCGACGTGTTAATTAGGCATCGATCTAAAGGGGAGGAAACACGCAGACCACTGACCACCCCTGAAGAAACTTCAAGCCTCCCCCCCCCCCCTCTCTCCCCCCTCCCTCTCCATCCGAAACCCCCTTCACCTACACTCCAATCCCCCCTGTCTCCTGCTACATCTGGCTTAACCTCCCTCTTCCTCTCAGTCCCTATCCACCTCCATCTAACCCAACTCAAATCCTATCCTTCTCTGTCTCCATCCCCCTATCCACCAACAAACCAGTCCCCATACACCCCCATTGCCACTAATTCCAGCGTCTCCGAGCCCGCATTCTCATCAATAGGGTCACCAACAAACACATGTACATGTAAACAGACGGAAATATCACACAAACATATTCATCTGAGAGGCGGGAATTGGGTCGCTTGCGTACCTACTTGCAAATATGCCCACACGCAAGGTTACGTAAAAGGAATATACGCTTTCGATAAAATAGAGAGAGAGAGAGAGAGAGAGAGGAGAGAGAGAGAGAGAGAGAGGAGAGAGAGAGAGAGAGGAGAGAGAGAGAGAGAGGGGGGGGGGGGTGACGAGTATATAAATGAGTACTCTTACAAAGATAGTGAATATAATAGAGAAAAAACGTAAAGGAGTTATTGTAAAACATGGGAAATAAGAGACAGCAAGATATATATACACAACTGAACAGAATAAAGCAAAAACAAAGAGAAAAGAAACGAATGAAATATCAATTGAAATTCAATAAGCATGTTATGAAAACATAGAAATACACCATTCAAAGAAGTTACTAAAGTTCAGAGATCTTTATGTTTTAAAAAAAGGAAGTAACCAAATAAAGAAAAGGATAAAAAATCATTAGTTCTGTTTTATAATCGGACAAAGAAAAAAAAAATGGAAACTTCAATAGTGAAAATTATAGGACAATGGTGCATGTATATGTAAAAAAAAAAAAAAAAAGCTGAAAATAAAAATGATAAATAGCAATAGATGTAAAACATAAAGAGTAGTAATTGATGGAGAAACTTAACTCGAACAGCCCACCCTGCTATACAGTGGGAGTAATAAGATCGGAGGAAGATGAGAAGTGCTTTCAAATGACACCGTATGGAAAAATATAAAGAAAAGATATCATTATTATTATTATTATTATTATTATTATTATTATTATTATTAATTGCTAAGCTACAACCGTAGATGGAAAAGCAGGATATTATAAGCCCAGGGTCCCCGACAGGGGAAAATAGCTCAGTGAGTAAAGGAAACATGGAAAAATAGAATATTTTAAGAACAGTAACAACATTAAAATAAATATTACCTATATAAACTATAAAATCTTTAACAAAACACGAGGAAGAGAAATCAGATAGAATAGTGTTGCTGAGTGTACCCTCAAGCAAAAGAACTCTAACCCAAGACAGTGGAAGGACATGGTACAGAGGCTATGGCACTACCCAAGACTAGAGAACAATGGTTTGATTTCGAGTGACATTCTCCTACAAGAGCTGCTTACCATAGCTAAAGAGTCTCTTCTACCCTTACCAAGAGGAAAGTAGCCACTGAGCAAGAAACACTGAAAAATAGAACAACGCAAACTACGAAAATAAGACAAAGCTTAAATATATGATAACCTGCCTAATAATAAGAATATGGAAGAATGATTCTGAGTTTTAAAATAAACGTAAAAAGGCAAAGATTACGGAATCATTGTGAATGACAGAACGATGCTGAGAATACACACACACACACACACACAAAAAAAAAGGAAAAAAAAAAATTACGCAGGGATATACGCCAATCTGCCATCTGCATGTAAATGGAATAGGTAAAAACTAAATGATAATGACGCGAAGACAAAAAAACTTTTAAAACGTTAGGGTACAAGGATATCTTACTGTAAGCGAAGATTAGAGAAAGAAATTAAATGAAACAATAATGAGGGGAGGTAAAAATACAAGATATAAAGAAACCTGGCATAAAAAGATATGTTAAATAATAAATCCATACAAATGAGAGAGAAACAATAAAGAAAATTAATCAAAATGAAACGTACGGGAAACGAAATAACGTGAATAAGACAAGAAAATGAGAGAGAGAGAGAGAGAGAGAGAGGAGAGAGAGAGAGAGAGATGAGAGAGAGAGAGAGAGAGAGAGAGAGAGAGAGAAGAAGAAGAAGAAGAAGAAGAAGAAGAAGATAGGTGGCTGTAGCTATCTTCTTGAATAATTATGTTTAATAAATATACAGTAAGGCGTCGGGGCTTCATCAATCAGTTTAATGGGTTTGGCAGCCAATGTTTCTTGCTCGTGGAACTTCGACGAATCTTTTTGGGAAAAAATCTTCTATCTTTATTCTTTTTTAAGCTGAGCTTTGATGTATCTCGTATTTTTTTTTTTTTTTTTTTTCGATGATGCTAAGAACTTTCATGTCTTAGTAATCTATGCGAGATTTTAGGAATGATTTAACATTCATGTTTTTTTAATTATCATTTTAATATGTTTTATTCGTGGTAATTTTATTTTTCTATGTTGTATTTTTTTTTTTGAATTCGTTTGGTCATTTTTTTCAGTAGCTTGGTCATGATATTTATTTTAATGTCACTGTTCTTAAAAATTTTTATTTTCCCTTGCTTCCTTTCCTCACTGGGCTATTTTTCTTGTTGGGGCCCCTGGGATTATAGCTTCCTGCTTTTCCAACTAGGGTTGTAGCTTAGCAAGTAATAATAATAATAATAATAATAATAATAATAATTATGCATAACCAGGAAACTGGTGCATTAGTTTTTTTTTTTTTTCTTTTTTTTTAATACAAATTCTCCTTTCCTTATATTTTCCTCTCTCTTCTTACCACAACTATAACTAAAATATACACTCATGAAGTTTCTTTTACAACACGTTTAAATACTAAATTACTGATACGTAAGGGGGGAATTTGCAGAGATCAGAGTATTTACGAATAGTCTAAGTGTTGTTATACAACCACGAAAATAAGAAATATTTTCAAATATTGGCGAATTGATTCCTTCAATATTCGCACCTCATACTCACAACTGACAGCTAAGAGTACTCTTGTGTCTTCGTTCATAATTACTATTATTATTACAAGCTAGGCTATAACCCTAGTTGGAAAAGCAACATGCTACAAGCTCAAGGGCTCCAACATGGAAAAATTGCCCAGTGAGGAAGGTGAACAAGGAAATAAATAAAATGCTAGAGATGAATAAACATTCAAAGTAAAATATTTCGAGATCAGAAACAACATTAAGTTAGATCCTTCATATGTAAACTATAAAAACTTCAAAATAACTAAAGGAAGAGAAATAAGATAGCACAGCATGCCCGAGTGTACCCCCAAGTATTGCAATAAAAAGGGAACGAAATTAGTGATAATTCACATGAAATATATATTGGATATCTTGTTTCTGTGCGACGGGAGATTACAATAGATAATAAGTGATAATTTCCAACTTGGAGTGAAATATCTTTTAGAAATATCAAAATGGTAAATATTTCAGAATAGATATGAACATCATGTACCATATATTAATGAGGGAGTAAATTTACATAATAATAATAATGATAATAATAATAATAATGATAATAATGATAATAATAACAATAATAAAAATAATAATGATGATGATGATGATGATGACTATTATCATCATCATCATCATCATTTTTACTAGCTAAGCTACAACTCTAGTTGGAACAGCTGGATGTTATAAGCCCCAAGGGCTCCAACGGGGATAATAGCCCAGTTAGGTAAGGAAATAAAGAAACAAATAGACCAGTATGTCTGTTGTCTTAATTAGACGGGATAAAAAAATCTTCTGCAACTACTACAAAACTTTTATGATCTGATAAGTTACGGCAAATCTGCACTCATAATGGTAATCAAGTCTCCTGGTAATAACTGCAAACTGCCTGAAAAATACCATCGAGATCCCAACCCCTAATAATCTACGAGTGTTTACCTTTTGTTCTCAACTTTCACTTAGGGGT
>NC_090762.1:21163051-21180551 GCF_036898095.1 Palaemon carinicauda
ATAGGCAATTGAATTATGTACATTTTGCCTCTAGTTTCATGCAAAATAGGACAAAAATTGACCACTGTACAGCAAAAAAAAAAATTTACCTTTTCGTGACCTTGACCTTTGACCCAATTACTCCCAAAATTTAATTAAATTGTCCTTGGATCATGGTCAATCATCCCACCATATTTCATGAGATTCGGTCAAATAGGTTTTGAGTTTTGTAATTCGTTTTTACCTTTTAGTGACCTTGGCCTTGAGTTTTGACCCAATCGCTCCCAAAATCTAATTAAATTTTTCTTGGATCATGGGCAATCATCTCACCAAATTTCATAAGATTCAGTTAAATTTTTTTTGAGTTATTCAAATCAAAAACACACAGACAGACATACAAACATGCGCCTATGAAAACAGAGTTCATAACGAAATTGTCGAAGGTAATGTAACAAGAGTGAGAGACGAGCACTTGTTATTTTAACTAAAGATTTTCTCGTAACAAAAAAAAAAAAAAAAACTTAAACGTAGCTTTCGAATCCATATCACACGGGTCTAATCCAAAAAACTAAATTCCAAGATTATTATTTTCTCAACCTTTATAACACAGGTTTCTTGGTTATCTTTATTGCATTCAGGTATTAGTTAACTAAGCACTTCTATATCTAGAATTAAAGATATTACTACTTCTGCTACTAATGGTAATAGGGGAGAAAATCCAAATGGAATTTCTGTAAAATATATTAAAGATCAAATTACAGAGAAAAATCTCGAGAACTTGCTCGAAATACAGATATACAAATGTAGATTTTCTCTTCTGTTTTCAAACCTTGTTATGAATAATTTATCATTATAATAATAATAATAATAATAATAATAATAATAATATAAAACAAGTCAGAATTAACAAAGTATGGTATTAAATTATGAATCATGTCTCTCCAACTCTATTTCTATAGATATTACGGCTAATACTACATTCAATAAAGTACTCTACCTACTACTAATAATGAAAAGTACTCTCATAAGCAACAGTACCTTCTCGTATTTCATGTATTCATTTGAATTTTTTATCTGTAGTCGCTTTAATTTTATGAAATACGTAACTAAAATCTTTGTCAGTGAATATTATAACCCATATTCATAAGCAAACTATACAGTACAAACTAATTACAAATTTTAAGAGATGCTATATCTCAATATCATAATTCCTCTAAATTTAAAAAAAAAGAATAATTCCATTGTAAGATTCCAAACTCTTTTAAAGGTTAACATTAAACACGTATATCCCCCAAAAAATATCTTGTATAAAAAAAATCAATTACGCTTTTGAATTCATAATGAAAATATTTGTGATTCTAATATTGAATTAATCGTACAATTCCCGACAGATATGTTCTTTTGATTAACCTTGAGAATACAGAGGAAACATCAGAACGAAACACGAGCTTGAAAAAAAAATCATACTTGAATCTCATCATCATCATCTACGCCTATTGACGCAAAAGGCTTCGGTTAGATTTCGCCAGTCGTCTCTATCTTGAGCTTTTAATTCAACACTTCTCCATTCATCATCTACTTCGCGCTTCATAGTCCTGAATCCCAAGGGAACTAATTTTTGCTATTGAATATATCTTAAATCTGATCTAGAAATTCCTTCGTACTAATTGAAAACTCAATCAAAATCAGCTATATGGTTCCCATACTGAGCAAAAGACACAAGGTAACACCAAACCTATTCATTGTTAGTAAGTACAATTTAATTGAGACATTGAGACATACTTTTAATTTCTCAACAACACAGAATTCACAAGATATGACTGGATGCAGGATGTTTTAAGGTTTCTTCCTATGGGAAGCGTAGAGGGGAATAGTGTTTTAGTGCATATACTTACTCAATAAGATCGGACAGAAGAGGTCAAACCTTCCTAGGTCTTTAGCATCTTATGTAGACAGCAACGAGTAGACAGCAACGAATTACAAGGAAAACATAAGAGGCTAACAGAATGAGCTAATCAATATGATACAGGCTGAAAGAGCGTTTGAAGAGAATCATCAATACGGTCACGGCCCGATTGCATCTTACATCAATTTCGCAGATCGAATGAGAACGATATTAGCAAATGGTTAATGGGTTTGGCACTGTATGATAATAGTTCTATACTTACTTCGATAAGAAAAAAAAAACTCAATCAAAGTAATTTTCACACTAAGGTAATTTTTTGAGGACAGTTTTTTAAATTGACAAACTAGAGAAGCATTACTAAACAGACAAAATAATCAAGGTGGCATTTACATACTTTGATCTGCTTTAAATTGAAAGATCTGTATGCAGAAGCAAACACACAAGTAAGAAGCACTGTTGGAACTACATAGAAGTTTAAAGTGAAAGTTAATTGGTGCTTAAAGTGCAAAGTTTGCTGATGACATTGTGCTGACTGATCTAACAAGAGAAGGTGTCCACTTCAAGCTAGAAAGATGAAGAGAAGAACTTGAGAGTAGAGGTTTATAATTAGCAGAACAAAAGCAAAATACATGTGGACAGGTGGAGAGGAATAGCATGGAAAAGTTATGAGCGAAAATGTAAACCTTGATGAACAAGTCAGTCATAGAATTCAATCTGCATGGATGAATTGGAGAAAGTCATCAGGGATACTTTGTGATAGGATGGTCATTGCAAAGGTTAAAGGAGAGTTTTATAAAAGTGTTGTTAGACCAGTCATGCTCTAAGTCTATGAGGCCGAGACTTGGCCAATAAATAAAGAGCAAGAAAAAAAAATGGAAGTGACCGAAATGAGAATGCTAAGGTGAATATGTGGTGTCACAAAAAAAAAGACAAGATCCGCAATGAATTAATCAGGGGGACAGTCAAAGTATTAGAGGTTTCAAAGAAAGCTCAGGCAAGAAGACTAAAATGGTTTGGTCATGTCACGAGAAGAGAAGATGGACACGTATGTATAAGGGTTACGAACATGGAGGTGGAGGGCAGAAGAAGAATGGGAAGGCCAAAGTTCAGGTGGAAAGATAAATTATTGAATGACATGAGGGAAAAGGTTGGACGAGAACAAGATGTACAAGACGGAGAAAAATGGAGAGAGATGGCTGACTAGAAACACCGACACCATATAGAAATGGGAAAAGCTGAAAGCAAAGAAGAAGGTCTGCTTTAAATTGCTGATTGATTGTAAGCTAACTAATAAAACAGAATGAAAAAAATGCTTAATTGGAAATTCTAGATGATAAGGATATACATTTAGCCAAAAGAAAAAAGAATGCGTATCAATGAAGCGTACTATACTTTAGAGAGAGAGAGAGAGAGAGAGAGAGAGAGAGAGAGAGAGAGAGAGAGAGAGAGAATTTTACATTTTCTGTATCATGCTGTACAGATAGGTATTTAAAAGCTTGGGGATCTAACCCCATAACCCTATATGCATCTAAAAACCGAAATTTTATTTCCTTTGGGTAAAATCTGGTTTTATATTATATAGGTGTATTATATTAGACTTCGACATGTATTTATTTCATTAATCTTTTAAACAGAGAGAGAGAGAGAGAGAGAGAGAGAGAGAGAGAGAGAGAGAGAGAATTTTACATTTTCTGTATCATACTGTACAAATAGTTATATAAAAGCTTGGGGATCTAACCCCATAACCCTATATGCATCTAAAAACCGAAATTTTATTTCCTTTGGGTAAAATCTGGTTTTATATTATATAGGTGTATTATATTAGACTTCGACATGTATTTATTTCATTAATCTTTTAAACAGAGAGAGAGAGAGAGAGAGAGAGAGAGAGAGAGAGAGAGAGAGAGAGAGAATTTTACATTTTCTGTATCATACTGTACAAATAGTTATATAAAAGCTTGGGGATCTAACCCCATAACCCTATATGCATCTAAAAACCGAAATTTTATTTCCTTTGGGTAAAATCTGGTTTTATATTATATAGGTGTATTATATTAGACTTCGACATGTATTTATTTCATTAATCTTTTAACAGAGAGAGAGAGAGAGAGGAGAGAGAGAGAGAGAGAGAGAGAGAGAGAGAGCAATGGTATGTGTTACATCATTGGAAAATATCTATGTAACGTGGTCTAGTAACAGCCATAATATAAATCTAATCTCACAAATTTAAATTGACAGTCATTGAGTAACTTATATTATGCATGAATGAATTTATAACAGCATGCATACGCATATATACTTGAAACGACAACGCGTCCATGTAGGCCTATATGAATACGATGACACTAGATCGAACTATGCTTTTCTCTTCTCTCCAGCTTTACCTCCATATTTCACTCTTCTCATTCCCCTACTCTATCGTTCTCTCCCTTCCCCCCCAACTAAACAGCCTATGGCAACTGACGCCTATTCTATGTATTTTTTATACGTTTAATAATTTCCATACCGTTATTCCTAAGGCTTCATGGAGATTCTTCCGTTGGTCGTGTAATTCTTGGATTTTGGTAGAGGATTCATTGCTTTGATATGCTTATGGAGGAATGCTAAAGATGCAAAGCCAGCTTGTATTTTATACACCAACATACACTCATATATATATATATATATATATATGTATAGCAAAGCCAACTTGTGCTGTACATACACATAAACACAAATAATCTCACACACATATATATACGCATATAAATAATCACACACACATATACAGTATATATATATATATATATATATATAATTTTCGGACTACACTCACATGCATCAATTAAAAAATTATGATTTCACTTCTAAACGCAGAAATGTAAAAAGAAAAGTAACTTGAATATATGCATCCACTAACCTTTACCATAAATAATTCCATCTAAATCCTTCATCATTAAAAAAAATCCAATCTCTCTCTCTCTCTCTCTCTCTCTCTCTCTCTCTCTCTCTCTCATTCCCATCTCCTATTCTGTTACAATTTTTTTCCTTTCTCTCTCTCTCCACCGTCACCTTTCTCTTCCTCCGTGCCCTGAAGCGCATAGGCATATGCTGATGACGCTCGCGCGCATGCATAAAAAAGGAGAAGGCCTGGGCCTTACCCTAAAAGTACCACCTGCTTGAATAATACCCTTAGAGTGGCCGACGATTTTTTTCTTTCACGTTCTTTATTCTCTTTTTTATACATATTCACGCAGCTAACCCTTTCATTGTAACGCCACACCGAACCCCTTTTTTTTCAACCGATCATTGTGGGAGGGAGGGAGGGTAATAGAGAGGGGTAGTATGGGGGGGTATGGAGGAGGTGAGAGTGAGAAGTTGCCGGATACTGATAGGAGCGAGAGAGAGAGAGAGAGAGAGAGAGAGAGAGAGACTTTGTATTTAAAATGAAATAGTCATTATTACCAACTTATAAATACACATGCAGAGAGAGAGAGAGAGAGAGAGAGAGAGAGAGAGAGAGTTTGCATTAAAAATAATATTGTCATTATTATCAACTTATAAATACGCATGCAGAGAGAGAGAGAGAGAGAGAGAGAGAGAGAGAGAGAGAGAGAGAGAGAGAATTTGTATCAAAAATGAAATAGACATTATTATCAACTTACAAATATTCAATGATATACCAAGGTAAATTTTTTGAGATAGAAATAAAAGATACTGAATTGTATTACTCCTGGTATAGCTACCATGTTATCTGGATAGAGGAAATGTGAAAGAATGATCGATTTCAAATTCATATTGGACAAAGATTCTTTTACTGTGTCAATGTGTGAATTACCGGTAATGAAATGTTTACTAGGCTATTTTTCCCTGTTGGAGCCTTTGGGTTTATAACATCTTGCTTTTCCAACTAGAGTTGTAGCTTAGCTAGTAATAATAATAATAATAATAATAATAATAATAATAATAATAATATTGATAATAACAATAATAATAATAATAATAATAATAATAATAATAATAATAATAATAATTATTATAATAATAATCAATATAGAAGCATTTGTCACTGGCAACTAATTTGTCGGTGGCATTGAAGTATACTTCTGAAATAACTTTTCGAGAAAATAAAGTTTTACTTATGTAGTAAGTGCCTGGTTAAGAACACAAGTTTTGAGACTAATGTATGCATCAGGTTTGAAAACAACCGTCTTAAAGGTTTAAAGGTTGCTCATGAATGGCAGTGGCAGTGACAATGCCCTAGGGCCTAGAGACTGATCATACATACCAGGGTGGGCCAGGCAATGGCTGATAATGACTCAGCAGGTAGACCTATAGGCTCTCCAAAACACCACCACCCCCTTAGCTTATAGGGATGATGAAGTTACAGACACTACAAGAAACTATTGAGCTTGAGCGGGGCTCGAACACCAGTTCGGCAGGTCACCAGACTGGGACGTTTCTAATAGGCCCCCGCTGAAGAAGATGCGAGGTTTAAATACCAGTCATTAGACTGAAGTAAGTCTCACGTTTAAAACACGACTTTTAGGATTGAAGTCAGTGTCAGGTTGAAAACACAAGTTCCAAGATAGAATTAAATGTCAGGTTGAACTAAAAGTCAATTTAAAAAAGTGCCAATACTGAAGGTTAAGGTCGAGAATACAAGTCTTAAGACTGAGGTATGCGTCAGGTATAATACGCAAGTCCTAAGTCTTAAGCCTGATGTGTCATGAGCGAAAAAACAAATCTTAGGACTGAAATACGTGTCAGGCTGAAAACACGAGTTTTGAGACTGATATTTTTTTAAAACTTAAGAGCAAGAGTGCTGAGAATGAATGAATGTGAAAAAAAAAAAAAAAAAAAAAAAAAAGGTTTCTGAGACTGAAGTTAGTGTCAGGCTAAAAAAAAAGCCTTAAGCGAAATAAAAAATTATGTCTTAAAACTGAAATAGAAAACCATGGTGAAAGTCTAGATTAAAGAGTTTAAAGAAACTAAATATGTATCTGGTTTAGTATTTGAATTTACAATTTGAGTAGCAAGACTGAATGGAGACTCACGTTGAAAGTAAGTGACAGGTTGAGAATAGCAGTCTTAAGACTGAAGTAATTTTCTGGTTGAAGAGCCTCAAGACTGAATCAAGTGTTATGTTCAAAAGAAAGTCTCAACACTGAATTAAAACACGAATCTTCAGGCTGAAATAAGTTTTTGGTTGAAAAAAGTCACATGTGTGATATAAGTTCCCTTTTTAATTAAAATGTCTTCATACTAAAGTGTTGGATTAAAGTAAAAATTAAAGCCAGGTTGAAAATACCAGTTCCAACACAAAGGTAAGTGTCAGGTTGAAAACACGAGTGCTAAGACTAAAGGAATCGTAAGGCTGGAAACACTAATCTCAATCATGTGGTAAATATAAGGTTGAAAAATGAAATGAGTTTCGGAGTTGAAATCAGAATCGTAAAACTGGGTTGTGGTGGCCGGGTGGTAGCGCCCTTACTTGGTGATTGCCAGACTGGGGCACGAATCCTACTCAAACTCGTTAGTTACTTTGGTCGCTGAAACCTCATCATCCTTGTGAGCTAAGGATGGGGGGTTTGGGATAGCCTATAGGTCTATCTTCTGTCATCAATGGCCATTGCCTGGCCCTCCCTGGTCCTAGCTTGGGTGGAGAGGGGCTTTGGCACTGATCATGATCAGTCTCTAGGCCATTGTCCTGCTTGATAGGGCAATGTTACTGTCCCTTACCTCTGCCATTCATGAGCGGCCATTAAAAAATTTACAACCAGCGGAGTTTTAAGTTCGAAATAAGAATAGACGGAAGAAAACGTCCGGTTTAAAATTAGTTTTCCGGAAATATCTAAAAGTCCGGTCTTGACCATATTGAGATCCTTTGTCGTCAGAGTTAAGAAAACTAACGAGGCTCTGTTTTAAGAATTGAAGTAATGTTTCTTTACTCTAAGCTTTAAATAGACGTCTCTTTGTATTAAGAAATTGAAGAAAATAGTTTTTCTGCTGATAATAATAATAAAAAAAAAGAATTCTAAGTTAGGCTTTGTATTGAGAATTGGAGAAATGAGTCTGCACTAAGAATAAAAATATGAGTCTATGTACTAACAATAAAAAAGTTATGTTTAGCGACTGTCTTTGTAACGTAACTTTCTAAAGCTTTAAACAAACAAACAAACAAATGTATTTAGGCCACTTAAAACAAATAAAGATTATTATAATACGGATATCAGATAAATCTAATGGCACCTATGATTGCAACCAAGACGATGACGATAGACTCTTTAATGATACCAGTGCCCTTCAATTTCCAGGGATATAATTCTATAGCCATCAATAACGGAAGGGAATAGGAGAAATCTTCCTTGACAAGTCAAGAGGTTTCCCTAGAGCTTAATGTTACACTATAACAAATGCCAACTTCATCCTCTTCTCCATTAAGCATTAAGAAACCAAGCAGCAGCAGAGAGAGAGAGAGAGAGAGAGAGAGAGAGAGAGAGAGAGAGAGAGAGAGATACCGCTGTATCCATTCCCAGTTTTCCACTTCTCATTTTTTATTCCCTTTTTTTATTTTATGCAAATCGTTGACCGTTTTTCCTCGTAGGGTCTATTAAGCTGTTGAGGCCGGGCTTCATAGAAAACGAGGACAGCGGTGATGATGCTCGGTTTAGATAGCGTAGTCCTCAGAGGGTGAGATGTCTGTGCCCTAGCCTCCGAAGGGCCGGGGGTTGGGTGGGGAGTGGTAGTAGGGGTGCGATACATGGGGGTGGGGGGATGTGGGAAAAAGGGATAAAGTGAAGGGGCACGCGAAGGGAAGTGGATGTTAGTAGGGTGAAGAAAGAAGGGGGAGAAAAAGAGGGAGGGAAATGATGCATGTAGTAAGAGGACGAAGAGGTATTATAGCGATAGTGTGAGAAAAGTAAAATGTACGGAGCGTTTAAAAGGCGTTTATTCTGATAGAAAATATTAATGATTAAAAGAAACAGTTAGAACGCTATATTCTTAAGTTACCACAAATAAACTGTATATGTTGGCGGCATTGATCCTTCTACATTCACAAGTGACACTTGGTATAATAGTCTGTAGGCCTATATGGAAGACACCCCATACACAGGATACGTAAGACACTCGATAACACAGTTACTGTGTCCTTACACAGGTGCTCTTCAATTCACAATAGCCACTCAATGCATATTTACACAAGAGATGCTTAATACTCGGTTCACGCAGCCTAAAGTACATTTATATATCAAGTATACAAAGGTGACTTATTATACCCATGTGACAAAGTACCGTATATAAGTAAGACACTTTCAATAGCCTACATATATCTCCTAAATAATAAGTGTCTGATTATATATATATATATATATATATATATATATATATATATATATATGGATAAATATCAACACAAAATCGTGTTCAAATAGAAATAAATTTCTACCTCATACTTGGGATCAAACGCTAGCCCCTTCTAATGAAAGGCTGGTTTCGACCTGGTCTTTCATTAGAAGGGGCTAGCGTTCGATCCCAAGTATGAGGTAGAAATTTATATATATATATATATATATATATATATATATATATATATATATATATATATATATATATATATATATATATATATATATATATATATATATATATAACCACTCGGAAAGTACAGCCTCCCACAAATTGCCCAAACTGCCGTGTGGTAGTTAGAAAAGGGGGAGGGGGTGGGAAAGGTTGAATCTGTGTGCATTTTTCACGGGTCACGTACATTATAAATTCATGAATAAGGGCCATTTGAACTTGCTCTGAGGTAGAGGGCCATACGGCACCAGTCTCCAGTTGTGAGGGTGGACTTCCATACCTATGACAAAAAGTTTAAAGCTAAGTTGGTCAGCAAACGGAAAGGAAAGAAGCTTGACGGAAGGTAAAATGGAAAGCTAAAAGGTAGGTGCACAGCCTAGGGTGGCGGAGGGCTAACTCCTCCCCTCCCGCCCTGGGATGTACTCTAATAGAAAAGGACGCTCAATACACATTATACACAAGACACTTAAAGTGTTGAGAAGCCGAACTAAGTCTGAAGAAGAGGCGGTATTAACATTTTGGAAAATGACTTTCTATTTACGAATAAACGCGAAGAGGGAGAAGTTTACAATTGCGAGTTCGCCATTACGGACATTAAGGGTCAACTTTAAAGAGCGTCGAAATGGTAAAACGATAAAAGATCGTGAGTTAAAGGAGGCTAAAAGGACAAAAACTAGAGCTGGGATACCCATGTCATTTTCGCTTGCACACGAAGTAAAAATCAGGTTTGGAATTGGAATTTAAAAACAAGTAAAAAGAAAGTATTCTATATATTCATCAAATCATGATTTAATTATACCTAACTACGAAAGTTTGGTGAAATTCATTAATATCTCACTCCATAATTCCAACTATAGGTGCAGGCTAAACTATGCTTTTCAAATTCTTGTTGTTAACAAGTACCAGATATAATTCAATAAAACTTAAATGAAATCAAGCACGCGAAATTCAGCCTGCCTTATTCAGCTAACAAATACAAACCACGGTAAAAACGAGGCTGTCCCCATTAAAATCAAGCGCTCATTATAAACAGCTATAGCAGTCCTCCAGTATCCAAGATCGTCAAGGGCGAAGTGGACACTGGATGGTGCTGCCATCTGTTGGCAAATTTTTGAACTGTTATTCAGGGGATTTTGGACAACGAGAGATTATTTCAACTTTGCTTGCATTTATTTCTTAATGGCTTACTTTATCGATGGGCAAGTATTTATAGGGGTTTCATGTGATGATTCTATTGAATATAATAATAATAATAATAATAATAATAATAATAAACAATCGTAATGGTAATGAATAGTAGAATAACTTGAACTTCAAGTTATACTGGGCAATATAACATAGAACAATTAGTTATTATTCGTTCTTAGCTTCTCCTTAGAGGCAATCTTATTAATCTACCGCTTTTTTTTTTATAAATTAGTTTCATGCATTATTCTAATCTTGTTTAGCCACTAATGTAAGTTCTTACCGACAGATTTCAAATCAGCCACCAAAATTTACGCGAACTTTCTTAGACCGAAATTTTATTTCAAATGAAATATATTCGTCACAATGTTAGTGACACTGAAAATATTCAAATAAAGTGATTCAAGCTGCCACAATGCGCATTTATGGAAAATTTTAGCCGTAGCTGTGTTATACCACAAGAGAGGTATTGGATCCTTTGACTGGCCAGACAGTAATGCATTGGATACCTCTCTCTGGTTACGGATTATTTTTGTTTTGCCTACACTTACACAGAATAGTCGGCCTATTCTTTACATATTCTCGTCTTTCCTCATACACCTGACAACAATGAGATACTAAACATTTCTTCACCCAAGGGGTTAATTACTGTACTGCAATTTGCTCAGTCTACTTTCCTCTTGGTAAGGGTAGAAGAGACTCTTTAGCCATGGTAAGCAGCTCTTCTAGGAGAAGGACACTCCAAAATTAAACCATTGTTCTCTAGTCTTGCGTAGTGCCATAGCCTCTGTACCATGGTCTTCCACTGTCTTGGGTTAGAGTTCCCTTGCTTGAGGGTACACTCGGGCACACTATCCTGGCACCGTCGTTCAATTAGTTCATTATGTAAGTTGCATAAGATTTTTCATAACTCTGACCATCCTTTACATTCAGTTCTCCCTGGTTAATTCTATCCTGTTCGTAATACTAGGCAGGCAGTTGATTCTAATAGCCAGGCCTTCTCCATCATAAGGCTCAATACTACACAGTATTCTAGTTTTATTCCAGCTGTTATCAAGTTGTGGAATGATCTTTCTAATCGGATAGTTGAATCAGTAGAACTTCAAAAGTTCAAAGTTGCTGCAAATGTTTTTATGCTGACCAGGCTGACATGAGTGTTTTTATAGTTTACATATGGCATATATGTTTTTGACGTTGTTAATAGTTTATATAAGACATGTCTGTTTTGCCGTTGTCACTATTTAGAATGATTTAATGTTAATTCATTCTCGTCATTTATTTATTTCCTTATTTCCTTTCCACACTGGGCTATTTTTCCCTATTGGAGAGCTTGAGCTTATATCATCTTGCTTTTTCAACTAGGGTTGTAGCTTGAATAATAATAATAATAATAATAATAATAATAATAATAATAATAATTCGGCTGTCAAAGGTTGGTTCGCATAACTAATCTCTACCACAATGTGCATTCATGGAAAATTTTAGCCGTAGTTGTATTATCCAGTCATTCGGTTTATGTGACTGGTTGGTCCGCATAACTAATCTATGCATAATCGTCAGCCTATTTATTTAATATTAAAGGTTTAATGGTTTAAAGGCCACTCATGAATGGCAGAGGTAAAGGACAGTGACGTGCCCTAGCAAGCTGGACAATGCGCTATAGACTGGCCATACGCTATATACATATGATCAGAGCCCAAGGCCCCTCTCCACGCAAGCTAGGAGCAAAGCGGCCCAGGCAATAGCTGCTGATGACTCAGTTCCCCCCCCCCCCCCAAAACCCCCATCCTTAGCTCACAAGGAAGGTGAGGTTGCAGTGACCAAAGAAACCCAACGAGTTTGAGCGGGACTCAAACTTCCGTTTGGCGATCACTAGGCAGAGATGTTACTAAAATGGCCACCAGAACCCTAAACTTAGAGATAATATCGGTATTTGTGAGGTTGTGAACATAACATTGCTATGGGAATTACTCCCAGCATGTCTTATTATCTGTAGATCTAAGCGACTTAACAACTATTGCTGAGAAAAATAGCCTTTATATTTTGAAAAAATAAAAAAAAGGAAAAATACATAGAATGCAATCTACATCGAGGAAGTAGAGTAAGTATTTGTCTATCATTTTTCCACAAGTTTTTTGTTGATGGAATCTGCTCTTAACAGATAGGCCTAGTCCCTTTAACACCTAACTATTAAACCAAAGTCCAAACTATAGCAAATCATAAGCTCTCCTTTAATCAAGAATAATCAATATAAGAACTCTCTTGGTAACACACATACTATCATTAATGTTAAAAAATACATCTGACGTCTGTCACAGAAACCATGTCCCACTTGCCACATGTAACATCGGTCATAAAAACATGTAACATTATTTACTGGATCAATGCAACGTTGGCTACAGAATTAATGCAATATGAAACCACAGAATCTATGTAACGTCAGCTACAAAACCTATGTAATGTTAGGGCTAGTCATAGAAAATACATAACTTCTGTCACAGAATGTCATGAAATGTCATGAACTGCAATATCCGTCACAAAAGCCGTGTAATGTCACTCACAGAAACTATGTAAAGTTACAAGTAACGTCAGTCGCAGATGCTATGTAACACCAGTCACAGATGTTATGTAATGTCACATTAGATATGTAATGTTAGCCACAGAAACCATGTAATGTCAGCCACAGAAACTATATAGTGTCAGTCAGTCAAGATGACATGTAACATCAATCACAGCCCGTGTAATATCAATTGTAAAGCCACGTAAGCCTAATATCAGACTAATAACTGTTTAATGACGATCATAGAACTCATGAAACATCAATTACCAAACACGTACCTTTACTCATAGAAACCATGTAGCATTGGTCCTAAACATTGTAATATCAGTGAAACCACCAAATAATATCATTCACAAAAATATGTAATGCAAATCTCCAAACACATGTAACACATACAGGTATATTAACCTTGGTAACATCAGTTACAGAATCCATGTAATATCAGTCACAGCACCCATGTAATGTCAGTGATAACACCCACATAATGTGTCACAGGACACATGTAACGTCATTCACAGCACCTATGTAATGTCACTCACAAAACTGTTTAATGTCAGTTATAGAATACTTATAATAATAGTCACTGAACCCATATAATGTTGTCACAGAACTTATAATGTTGTCACAGAACTCATAACGCCAGTCACAGAACACATGTAATGTCCTTCACAGAATCCATGTAATACCAGTTTCAGAATCCAAATAGTTAGCCACAGAAACTACGTAACATTTGCCACAAAGCACATTTAACACAAGTAGCCAAACACGTGTTAATAACTCATATAATCCATACAATATCAGTCAAAGAACCCTTGTAATATTAGTCATTGAATCCGCGTAACTTCGATCACAGAACCCATGTACTGTCAGTTAAAGAACCCATGTACTGTCAGTTAAAGAACCAATGTAACATTTGTCACAAAACTCCTGTAATGTCAGTCACTGGACTCCTGTAATGTCAGTTATCGTATAACGTCAGTCACAAAACCCTTATAAAGGCAGTCACAGAACGTGGGCAATATTTGTCAAAGAACTCTTGTAACGGCAGTCACAAAACCCATGTAATGTCAATCGCAGAACCCATGTAGGCCTAATTATTCATAGGAACCCTTATATAGAGTAGTTTCAGTCAAAAAAAAAAAAAGCATGTTATTTCAGCGAAACAATTGTGTCACCAGCCACAAAACACAAATAGGCCTAACATCAGTTACCAAACAAATGTAGCTCAGGTGATATAACCCATGTAACGTTAAAAACATATATGTAACACCACTATAAAAACAAATTAACGTCAAATAACAGGTTAACAACCCCAAGTAAATTCTGTCACATAACCTGCATAACGCCAGAAACATACTCATTTAACACCAGTAACAAAAAAGAACATAAATTATTATTTTTGAGTAACTAAAAATTAAAATCAAGATGTGTGATTTTGAAAATTGTTAAATTAGATGGGTTTCTTTATAGAAAAAATGCAATTGAATGTAATAATACTGTAAATATTGTGATTGTAAAGAAGTAATTTAACTTTTTAATAAAAAGATAAAAAAAAAAGTAACAACCTGCCTGACGCTAGCCACAAATTCATATAACGTTTGTCATATAACCAATATGTCGTTAATAAAACACTTGACGTAGTCACATATTACGGGAAAACTGATCATCGTCAGTTATCGTATTCAAATAGAGCTAATCGTGTCCAAAATATGAAAGTTACGGTATGGTTAAAACGGTCATCAAATCACTGTTGGTTACACAGGAACAGAAGCTCCATATACCACCATCCCCCTTACTTTCTTACTCTCAGAACCAATTTTAACTTAATCTATACCAAGCTCATTTAAGCAAGCTCGTGTATATCTAATTTTCAGTTAGGTAAAGTTTTGCCGTATATTTCAATGGATATGCGTATGTCATGTATAAGCAAGTATACTTGAGACATTATTACACTACTAAACGATAATTCGTCGAGTATATCACTTTTACAACAGCATTAATAATTACTTACGTACATTTGTGTTTCCAAATTTAATCTATAAATATCTATAATGAATAAAATGTTCACCAAAAAGTATATAAATTATTGTTTTTGAGTAACTAAAAATTAAAATCAAGAAGTGTGATATTGTAAATTGTTAAATTAGATGGATTTGTTATAGAAAAATGCAATTAAATGTAATTATACTGTAAATATTGTGATTGTAAAGATGTAATTTAACTTTTTAATAAGAAGATAGAAAAAAAAATAATCTATTGAGCCCATCGTTTCTCATCCTATCACGTATAGGCAAACTTTCCTTTCAGTTTTAGATAAGAACGAAACGTTGAGCATTATCCGGCCAAAAATTACGTAACGACCGAGAATCTTCAATTTACCTCCCACAACCGCATTCTCCCTAACCGTTAATAATTCCTACTTACTATTATGGACAAGCAATGGTTGATATAGATGACCTAGTGATACGACACTATGCATAATTAATAAAAAAGGTAATATTTTAATAATAAAGTATCCAATTTGGCAACAATCGCCTCGCGTTTTACATTCGACTTTCAACCCTAGGTCTAGCCTACATATGTGCCATCGCAAATTGGTTATTGCCCTTGTCCTTATTCTTGGTCTTCTCAACTACGTCTGATAATTGCTCTGCGTATAACATTGCTTTAAAAAAAAATGATAATAATACCTAATTCACATGCAAAACAGTATTATGATTTACTTACTTTCAAATACTCCTCCAGCAGATCCCCGTGGATGGCGTACCTCACCTTGATATAAACTGATCAACCATTTGTAAAAATCGACTTAAACACGAACCGGAATTCTTAAATTTACGCAAACACTTTATAAATACCACTGTCTATTAAATAGAGCTTATTACAATGTAACTTAAAACTACATTTAACAGCAAATGGGAGGAACAAAATGCACGTTCTATTCACCTGCATGGTGGGAGAGGACTGGGGTCTGGGCCCTGGGCCCTGGGGATGGAGAAAGATAGTGGACTGTGGATACCAGTGTCCACTTATGAGTTAACATTATCATTATTCAGATGTCCATTTATATATAAGTACTATCATCATCATCATCTCCAACTACGCCTATTGACGCAATAGGCATTAATACACTTCTATTTATTCATATCGTATATGAATGAAAACGCAGACAGGCATAGAAGAGTGAGAACTAGTTTTTGTTTCGTTACGGAATTCAAGTTTCAGTAGGAAACGTATTTCAATTGTGCGGGAATCTAAAGTTAAGCTGTAGTCTGTTAGCTGTTGAATCTGAAAATACAGGAATAGACGAATAGTACCTTTATGAAATGGATAATTCTTGCAAACCAGACATCTGTAACACACGCAAAAAAAGAAAAAAAAAAGAAAAAACATTGCTATACTACTGTAAATGTTGATCCAACGGTCAACAAGCAATGGATTCGAGTGTAGATTGTCGAAAATATCTTCCCCTGAAACTCTTGAATTTAACAAAGAACCGAAAAGCAGATTATGACAATGCAGTTCCTACTTTTATTAAGACATACCCATAATATCATTCATATTTGTAAACATCAGCACAGTACATTTCTTCATGAATATTCAAGTATTAAGTGTCGTATTTTCTAAACATGGTTAAGCAATCTTTTATTATTATTATTATTATTAAATGCTAAGCTACAACCCTAGTTGGAAAAGCAGGATGCTATATAGGGGACTCCAACAGGGAAAATAGCCCAGTGAGGAAAGGAAACAAGGAAAAATAAAATATTCTAAGAACAACAAAAACATTGAAATAAATATTTCCTATATAAACTATAAAAACTTTAACAAAACAAGAGGAAGAGAAACTAGATAGGACAGTGTGCCCGAGTGTAGTAGTGTACCCTCCCGCCCAGACCAGTCCCCTCCCACCTGTCGTTGTGTGAATACCTACTCTTTTGTGTCTCGTGTCCGGCTTCAATTGCACTTGTTTCGGATTTTTTTTTCTTTTTATTAAAAAGTTAAATTACATATTCTTTACAATTACAATATTTACAGTATAAACACATTTAATTGCATTTTTCTATAAACAAACCCATCTAATTTAACAATAACTTGTTTCGGATTGGTTTAGCAACCAGTGCTAATGAAGATCTATAAAACAACCAAGAGAGCGTGGAATCCTTTTTTAAGTGTGTACGTCGTGAAATAAAGCGGATATAATCTCCGTCAGAATGATGGTTCGTGTTTTACGTTGATTTGTTGCTAATAATAGAGATTTTTACATCGCGAGTGAGGATATCCTTCGCCATTGAACTCTTCATCCCGGT
>NC_090762.1:21185551-21188051 GCF_036898095.1 Palaemon carinicauda
ATTTGAAGCTGGATTTTTCAGAACTCGAATTTATTGCTTTTTCATAGAGTTATTGTGTTTCAAGAGCTTGAAGTTACGTTTCCAGATCTCGAATTTATTGCGTTTACGGATTTGTTTTGTTTCAAGAGCTTAAAGTTACGTTTCCAAAACTCAAATGTATTGCTTTTATGGAAAAATAATGTGCTTCAAGAGCTTGAAGTTGCATTTCTAGAACTCGAATTTGTTGCTTTGTCAGAGCTATAGTTTACTATGTTTCAAGAACTTGAAGATGCGTTACTAAAATTAGAATTTATTGCTTTTACAGAGATATTGTAATTGAAGAGCTTGAAGCGTTTCTAGAACTCGAATTTGTTGCTTTTCTATAGCTTGAGTTTATTGTTTCGAGAGCTTCAAGTTGTGTTTCTAGAACTTGATTTTTTTGTTTTTTGTTTTTGCCTTACCAGAGCTCGAGTTTATTTTGTTTCTAGAACTCGAATATTTGCTTTTCAAAACTTTGAAGGTTATTTCACAGGCCTCGAATTTGTTGTTTTTCCAGTTTTAGAAGTCAATGACGTTAAAATCTGGAGTTCCATCTTATCATTTTCATTTTCCCTATTTATTCGCATGAATATCTCATTATCGTTTTGAATAGTACTACATATAAATACAATAGTGTTGAGAAAGTTTATCCATAAATTAAGAATTTGAAACATGATGAATAGTCCTAGTTGAGCAGGCGGATGACCCTAACGTTCACCAATAGCTTTGTATAAAATTTTCTTTTTCCAATATCTTTTTATCTTGAATAACATGATCAAGACAACTAATATACCATTTCTGGCTAATCTTTTTTAGTGATAGATGACCAAAATATGATTGATCATGCATTAGTAATAACAAATATAATGAAGTTGTAATGTATCAAAGTTTATAAAAATATAGAAATTTTAATTAAATTAAATGATAAATGTTAGAAGCAAATGTTTAAGTAAAAACAGTCCATTTTCTATCATGCGCTTGCTTATGGAGACACACAGTTTGTATTGTGAAAAGACTAGTTAGCCCCCCAAAAATAGCGCTACTTTAAAGAAAAGCAAATGTAATACTTTATTTGATACCCTCAGCGGTCACTTTTGATTTTTAGGTACCAGCCACTTCCCCGGCATTATACAATTACCTGTAATTTAATTTTCCTCTTTTTATATAATTGACAGCTGATAAGCTGTATCAAATTAAGGAAAACTCAAATTGAATTACTGAACAAACCCTCACCCTCTGACATTGGAAACTCACCTTGTGCAAATCTGGCGCGTAAGAATTCACTTACTGGCAGGAGAAAACATCTTGAACTGTCATCCAAAGCAGGCGACGATTACCCAACGCCATTCATTGTCTTCTAAGAGAAAAAGAAAGAAGCAATACAGTATATCCAGCTGATGGATCTCAAATATATGACGATGTTAGGAGTCGGTAGTTAAATATTTACCTTTTACTAGAAGGTTTCGATCCCTTAGCAGTAATCAACTGGTTAGGCAGTGTTTATCGAGATACAAAGCATGATATATTCATTAGATCTTGATATTCATGATTATGGTAAAATTTCTTATCTGGCCGTATGTAAACACCGATGAACTATGAACGAAAGGCAGTACAGTAGAAGGTTTTATTTTCTTCCGAGGAAAATCTTCGGTGAGGTCTGAAGATACATGAAAAGTCTACAGATAGAATATTATACGCTGGCGTACTCTAAAAACACTGAAATTGCACATTAGGCATAATTTTCCTGATTTGAGAGAGAGAGAGAGAGAGAGAGAGAGAGAGAGAGAGAGAGAGAGAGAGAGAGAGAGAGAGAGAGAGAGAGAGAGAGAGAACCCAGCTGCTGAAGGAGTAAATCACGAGGATGAATGATGACGACAGGTAGGATTAATGGATGATAAACGAGGGGTAAGTGAAGGAGAAGATGATGAAAGCCACGGAAATGGGAAAATAGAAACATAGACATTTTAGGAAGGTCAGTCGAAAGGGTCCATTTCTAAATTGATTTATTTTGGGTCCTTAAATGTTTCTAGTTTTAAAAATCATTTTATCATCCACTGAAGTATCTACTTTTGAAATTAAATTTTAATACCCGTTAAAGTGTCAGTTTAAAAAAAAATAATTATAGAGCTCACTTATAATCTGTAATATAAGGGAAACTTAGAAAATTTAGTAACTCAATAATCTAATAATTTGATAAACAGGTGAAGACAAGAAAAAATTCAGATTTTGAGATGTATAAGGAAATTGAAAGTGAAAAAGTTGGTAATAAATGGATGCATCAAATTTAGGGACATTGAAACTCTGACTCATTTAGAGTCGTATATAACAAGAAAGTAAGATAGTGACATAATGTAAGATTTGTTTTTAATGAAAATATGTAGAGAATCCCCTCTCAATAGATATGAATTCTGCAGGATATATATACTGACGTTTTCAGAGGAAAGAAAAATACCTGTCTGAAGGTGATAAAGGATTAATCCTG
>NC_090762.1:21190551-21193051 GCF_036898095.1 Palaemon carinicauda
TATCAATAGTTGTTATAATTAATGATTTGTATTAGATACTTTAAGCAATCTAAAATTTACTGAAACATCGATTATTCATATTTTACTGTACAACAACAGCAACAACACAACAACAACAACAACAACAAATACAGCCGTCTCTAGTCCACTGCAAGACAAAGGCCTCAGACCTGTCAATTCATGTCTGGGGAATAGCCAGTTTTCATCACCACGCTGGCCAGTGCGAATTGGTGATGGTGGGAGATTTTGGTCTAATTTATCACAGCAAAGCAACCTATTATGGGGGACCTGATGAGTACAGCTTTCATGAAAATGACGATACATGAAGCCTTTCATGAAGTTGAGGTATCTCACTCGTAGGAATGCAGTCAAAATGGATGGTAAATTCACAGGCAATTAACATATTCATGCCAATTTGGCTTAAACAGTCCAGGTACTTGAACAACGAGATGAATTACTTCCCTAAGAAATATAGATCTTCTTCTTCTTCTTCTTCTTATTATTATTATTATTATTATTATTATTATTATTATTATTATTATAGTGCCCTTGTCATTCGCCTTTTCTATGTCCCACAGGTGACTGGAAGTAAAATTCAGTTCTAGGTCATCTTGGGAAATAGACAATTATTGAAATATGTCGTTTTGATAGATTCTATTTAAAAAATTTCTCTCTACGTTGCTAAGTACATTATCACTTCTAGTGGCTTCCTTCTGAATAAACTCATAGGCATTTTCCTCTTTATCCTTTGTTATTTATTAACAGTTCCGTCGGATTATGCATAAAGCGTTTTTCTTTATAATGCAATGTCTTCATTAGTCTAAATAAATTTACCAAAATAAGCCATTGAACTACTCATAAAAATTATATAACCCTCTTAAAGCATTTCTTAGCAAAATTGCAAATTCAGTGGAATAATGAATCAGATAGTAATAAGTTGTTTCTAAAAGGGAATCATAAGATTGCAAAGAAAGGACAGGTAATTTTAACAAGGGTGCATAGAGGTTATTAAAATTGACGCCTGGTTTTTTAATGTGTACGCTTCTTGATGAAGTTCAAGGTACAATGAGTGTGACACTATTTTAATCATGCAGCATATTTTTTTTAGCGATGGTAATGTTTTTAAGAGTGGTATTTATGTTTTGTTGAGTAGTTTTTTCTTTTAAACATTTATCAGACGGAGAATTTTCTGTTTTCAAGATTTTAACCTTTGAAAAAAAAAAAATACAGGCTGTACAGATAAAATGTAAATTTCTATCATCACAATTTTCATCTTTTATATTTACTGTATATTTTTACTCTATTCTTTTATTAGTTTTAAAATAAATAATATTTTCCCTTCTCGGATTTAATCGGGTCAGCTATGTAAGAGTCAAGCTTGACTCATTGTGCTGGTTAATCTCCTCCCTTTTTAACAATAGTAAAATGATGATATGATCTACCTACAGCCGAAAAATTGTCACGATTTTGTGGCGTGAGTCCAGATGGACTCTATTTGCTATTGCTTATAAACAGATTAATACTTCTTCGGGATCGCTGACATAAGAAAAAATTAAATTCATCTAGGACCGAAGAGGATCTGGGTTTGGGAACGACGTTTGCTTTGCGGCCCTTTGTACCAACCGTGTGTCACACGATTGTACATAGTTCATTTTGTGTATATATTATGCTTGTATCTTCGCTCTTCCCTTGCACTAAAAAGAACCTGAATAAACTTGCCTGTTTTTCTCACCGGTAACGGTGTCGGTTTTGAACATGAATTTTCCTGTTACATTGAGCTTTTGTATATAGAGGAGAGTGTTCTATAATAAACTCACTCAATTGCTTTCATCCTGTCTTTGAGTCACAACCTTCTCTCGGCCTGTCACATTGGTGACCCCGGAGTGACCAATGTTACGGGCCGAGAGAAGGTTGTGACTCAAAGACAGAATGAAAGCAACTGAGTGAGTTTATTATAGAACACTCTCCTTTATATACAAAAGCTCAATGCAACAGGAGATTTCATGTTCAAACCGACACCGTTACCGGTGAGAAAAACAGGCATGTTTATTCAGGTTCTTTTCAGTGCGAGGGAAGAGTGAAGATACAAGCATAATATATACACAATAAACTATGTACGATCGTGTGACACACTGTTGGTACACCCTCTATTAGGCTTCGCTCTCGTGTCACGGTCGTCATGGTGCTCTCATTCATTCCTTCCATCCACATCATCATCATCCTTTATGTATGACCTTATCTCCTTCACATCCATATCCCACTTACGGGCTGCTAGTAATTGGCAAGAGCCCGTGGTCCCCTTGTAGGGAGGCCAATCTAAATCCATCCATCCAGCTTAATACATTTACAACCTGTCCTAACATAAGCTAACTAACCAGTTAAAAAATATTTGAAAAGACCCAATTAAAAGGAGTCTACATGAATGTAAATAACGTGAATATGTATAGTACAGTACAGTACAGTACAGTACAGTACAGTACAGTGCAGTACATGAAAGTAT
>NC_090762.1:21198051-21203051 GCF_036898095.1 Palaemon carinicauda
CCTTGTTGCAACTTGTGAAGGACTTGGGGGTGAGCATCGCCTCGGATAACCTCTGGACATACATCCACCTTATCTTACAACATTGACAAACAAAGGGTTGCCTCAGAGTCAACAGTATTAATAATAAACTAAATTCAAATGTATATACACGGCTAATCACGGAGAGGTTGGTAGACCTGACCCTAGTGTGCAAGACGGAAAATTTAAACCCCGCCCACGGTTTTCGTAAGACACGCCCTCATTTCGCCCCGACCAATTGGCGCCAGGGGGCGCTCAAGGCCCGCCCCTCGCTTCCCGGCCGTCACTCAGTGTTGCGTTTTATCAGAGCGTCACAAGATCCAAGCATCCAAAAGGAAATATTATTGACAAGCGACAAACCCTGACGCGCCTGTTTACTCTGACTTGCAGCATCCCGTTGGTCAGGACAGAGGTGAGAGGAGAGGAAAAGTCACGCCCCAAAGAGGCTTGTGCTGATGATGATGATGCTGTGTGACTGTGTGCTGATGCTGATGCTGCTGCTTCCCCCACTGAAGATTCTCCTGAGGTGGTGACACATCTTCAAGGTATTCGAGGAGACAACCTGTGATGACGCTGGCTCCTTGGATCCACCTCCTCTTGAAGGCAACGAGGGTCTAAGTGGAGGGAGATGAGGATGCTGAGGAAGAGGAAGAGGAGGAGGAGTGGAGTTGGAAGGGCTATTCCTTCATGGGTTTCGGGAGAGGAGGGTCATCTTTGAGTGCGTGTGTATGTCTGTGTATGCCTGCTTACTACTTCCACCCTCCAGCTAAAAGCAAGTTACATATTGTGTTCATAGATAGTTCTGACTTTGACTCGAGGAAAGGTGTGCACTGTATCATATCACGCCTTCGGCTTCCTCCTTTTCAAAGAATATCTGATGTTATATAAGTATTGATATATGATATATATTCCTACCTTGCAGTTAAAGATGGCTTTATTGCTGGTTACATTTGTGCTTACAAAGCTTATTATTTCATTTATTTAATTTTTGGGTCTTGTAATATATGAATATATGAATATATATATATATATATATATATATATATATATATATATATATATATATATATATATATATATATATATATATATATATATATATATGTATATATATATATATATATATATATATATATATATATATATATATATATATATATATATATATATATATATGTATATATCATACATTTAATCATAAGTAAGTTTTTGTTACTGTAAATGTACATCATCATAAAAGATAACTTGCCAGATTTCATGACACATACACATGTGCCACACATACAAATTCCCCTATTAGTACACACATATAGAAGTGTTTGCATGTGATATATATATATATATATATATATATATATATATATATATATATATATATATATATATATATATATATATATATATATATATGTATATATATATATATATGTATATTTATATATATATGTATATTTATATATATGTATATATATATATATATATATATATATATATATATATATATATATATATATATATATATGTATATATATATATATATATATGTATGTATATATATATATATATATATATATATATATATATATATATATACAGATTATGTGTGTACATATATATAAATGTATGGTTATGTGTGTGAGAGAACGTAATGCATGATAAAGAAAATTGAGCCACATTTTCTGAATGAGAATTATGCAACAAAATGATGATAATAAAAGTTACATTATCAATTGTAACGGTAACAACGATATTGTTAATTAAAGAAAATTAACGGCAATGTGCGGGTCGTTATAATTGTAGTTTTGTAATAATATTAACACATTGAAACTTTTATTATGATATCAAGAATAATAGTTACAATAATAATTATCCTTTTCATCTTTGTTATCAAAATTATTGTTCATTTTGTTGTATCTCCTGTAATAAATTTTATAGTTCTACTGCAATTATTATTTTTGCATTTATTCTTCGTTGTTGATCTTCCAATACAATTTTACTAATCAGTCATTTAGTATGAATATATATGCATATATATATATATATATATATATATATATATATATATATATGTATATATATATATGTGTGTGTGTGTATATGCATATATATACAGTATATATATATATATATATATATATATATATATATATATATATATATATATATATATATATGTATATATGCATATATATGTATATATATATATATATATATATATATATATATATATATATATATATATATACATACGTGTGTGAGTGTGTGTAAAGAGAGGTATATAGACAAACCAAAAGTTCCTCAAGCTTTTAACTTATATAGAAGGTGGCTCCATGAAAGAATAATTCAATAATCTCTGCTTAGTCCTCTTTGTTTCTGCTGATTCAAGTATAAACATATGAATAAAACATATTCAAATGATAATACTATTTCCCATATTCCTAAAGTAAGCCCTTCAATAGCATTTCCCAACTCCTGACACATGTGTTTCTTATCTTTATTGCCTTTTGAAATTTGAGAATTTTGACAGCTCGATCTTGCACTATTTTTTATGCTCCTAGCACATCAAATTGATGTGTAGCCTCCTTTTCTCAGTACATCTTTAGGTTCAAACCAGTTTATTTTCTCCTATATAATATCATCTATTTTCTTTGCCATATATAACTAATTTCAAACAATAAAATTTTGTTTGCAATAGTTCAAGGAAAACTCATTACTTCCCCAAAGGACGCTCAGTTTAACAACTCTATTGATCTTTAGTCCTTTTCATAGTTTTTCTGTGAAAATCTCTTTACCAAGCATATTCTTAATGTATATTCTTGTATGAGAGGAGGTCAGACTACTAGCTTCATCTGTGCTTTCTTGAATATGGTGGTACCTGTATATAGATGGGTGGACATTAGTACGATAGTCTGGGATAGAATTTATTTCCAAAAATCCACAACCTGATTACTAAAACACTCGGCCACAACACCTACTAAGCCACTCATAATTTCTTGGTGTAATCTGGATGTATGGTTGGGGGGGGGGGGGGCTTGGAAGTCACTGTCGTCTGTATTCCTACGTTTAAAGCCGAATAGTCATAGGTTCTGCTCTCAGAGTGGGATATACCGTAGGTATAATGAATTCAGTATTGATTGATATCGAGTTATTTGATACATACATACAAACTCGCACATACACACACACACACACACACACACACACACACATATATATATATATATATATATATATATATATATATATATATATATATATATATATATATATATATATATATATATATTGTTTGTGTGTGCATTTGTATGTAATGTAACCTACACTAATGATATTTGTTCGTAACAACGTAAATCAAATTATTTGCTCTATGAAAAAAAGTCAGTAATGACAACGTGATATGATGATAGCGAGAATAAAGTTGCTTGAAATTGTTTACGAATGGAGTATTGTTGTTCTTATCCTATGCTAAATTTTGTTTGTTCTAAATCAAGAATAAATGACTTCATTAAGGTCTATAATTTGTTCACCTGGTGAAGCGTTTTTGAAAGAAATTCATCTTTGCTTAAAACTGATGATAATGGTCGTTAATTAGTCAACCAATTTAATGACCTACAAGTTGCTATCAATTTTCAAGATTAGATTTCATATGTATAACTTTGCCGGAAAGCTATAAGCAGACATGATGTCGTCCGTCATAAAATTATGATAGCTGGAAACATTTGTCACATGATGTCCGTCATAAAATTATGATAGCTGGTAACATTTGTCCCTTGATGTTGTCCGTCTGAAAATTTACAGCTGGGAATATTTGTCACTTGATGTTGTCCATCTGACAATTATAACAGTTGGGAACATTTGTCTCATGATGTTGTCCATCTGAAAATTATGACAGCTGGGAATATTTTTACATAATGTTGTCTGTCTAAAAATTATAACAGATGGGAAAATTTTTCACATGATGTCTGTCAAAAAATTATGACTGGTGGGAACTTTTATCACACGACTTTGTCCGTCAAAAATTAAGACAGCTGGGAACATTTTCACATGAAGACCGTCACAAAATTATGACAGCTGGGAACATTTTTCACTAGATGTTGTCCGTCTGAAAATTGACAGCTGGGAACATTTGTCACATGATGTTGTCCGTCTGAAAATTATGACAGATGGGAATATTTGTCACATGATGTTGTCCGTCATAGAATTATGACGGCTTGGAACATTTGTCTCATGATGTTATCCGTCTGAAAATTATAACGTCTGGGAAAATTTGTCACCTTATGTTGTCCGTTAGTAAATTTTGACATCTGGGAACATTTATCACTGGATGTCCGTCTTAAAATTATGACATCTGGAAACATTTGTCACATGATATTGTCCGTCTGAAAATTATGACATCTGGGAACATTTGTCACATTTTGTTGTCCGTCTGAAAATTATGACAGCTGAGAACATTTTTCTCATGATGTTGTCAATCAGTAAATTATGATAGCTGGGAACATTTGTCACATGATGTTGTCCGTCACAAAATTGACAGCAGGAAACATTTGTCACATGATGTTGTCCGTCTGAAAATTATGACAGCAGGAAACATTTGTCACATGATGTTGTCCGTCTGAAAATTATGACAGCTGAGAACAATTGTCACATTTTGTTGTCCTTTTAAAAATTGTGACATCTTTGAACATTTGTCACATTATGTTGTCCGTCTGAAAATTTGGCAGCTAGGAACATTTGTCACATATTGTTGTCTGTCTTAAAATTATGACAGCAGGAAACGTATGTCACATGATGTTGTCCGTCTGAAAATATGACATCTGAGAACATTTATCCCATGATGTTGTCCGTCAGTAAATTATGATAGCTGGGAACATTTGTCACATGATGTTGTCCGTCTGAAAATTATGACAGCAGGAAACATTTGTCACATGATGTTGTCCGTCATAAAATTATGACAGCAGGAAATGTATGTCACATGATGTTGT
>NC_090762.1:21213051-21218051 GCF_036898095.1 Palaemon carinicauda
ATCTGTTTTGTCGTTGTTACTGTTTTTAGAATGATTTATTGTTAATTTGTTCTCATCATTTATTTATTTCCTTATTTCCTTTCCTCACTGGGCTATTTTTCCCTATTGGAGCCCTTGGGCTTATAGCATCTTGCTTTTCCAACTAGGGTTGTAGCTTGGCTAATAATAATAATAATAATAATAATAATAATAATAATAATAATAATAATAATCCGATGATATTTTAAATGATACGCAGAAAGTATACTGTATAAGAAAGTAAAATGTAATATGATGTAATATTAACTAGTTATTATTAGTAGTAGTAGTATTCGGGGTTTTTGTAGTATCATTAGTAGTAATGATGACAGTAGCAGCGTTAATAGATTTCGTATGTTATCTATCTTCCAATTGTATCCTATTCATAAATAAGCTAAGTATGATATTTCATATGGAGAAGGCTGACTTTCATAAATGGCATTCACAACATGAACCCTGGTGTAGTAGTATTTTCATATGATGAGCATTATCCTATGTAGCTTGTCTCCTGCTATTTTGTTGATCGGAAAGGTTAGACATAAAAGCCTCTTGAAGGTGGCAAGAATCAACCCTTGGGGAGATTAGATGCTACTACGTTCTTCATAACTTCTAAAAGGTTGTGATATTAAAGAAAATAGTCCTATAACAATATGAGAGCCATATATATACTATTCTTGTTCCTGATCTAGATATTAATCTCTGGCACCGTCATTCAATTAGTTCGGTATGCATGTTGCATAAGATTTTTCAGAATTCTGGTCATCCTTTACATTCAGATCTTCCCGGACAGTTCTATTTTGTTCGTAATACTATGCATGCAGTTAATTCTAATAGTCAGGCCTTCTCCATCATAAGGCTCAATACTACACAGTATTCTAGAAATTATATTCCAGTTGTGATCAAGTTGTGAAATGATCTTCCTAGTCGGGTAGTTCAATCGGTAGAACTTCAAAAGTTCAAACTTGCAGCAAATGTTTTTATGTTGAGCAGGCTGACATAAGTTTTTATAGTATATATATGAAATATGTTTTGATATTGTTACTGTTTTTAAAATATTTTATTTTAATTGTTCATTATTTCTCATATCGTTTATTCATTTCCTTATTTCATTTCCTCACTGTGCTATTTTTTCCTGATGGAGCCCTTAGGCTTATAGCATCTTGCTTTTCCAACTAGGGCTGTAGTTTAGCTAGTAATAATAATAATATATAGAGACAACTACAACAAAAATAATGTATACGCACAACGTTGATATCGGAGTAATAAATAACCCAAAATATCAAATGTCGTTATCAAAAGGATAAAAACCCCTGCTACGTAAACATTTCGGTTTGGAAAATGACCACTTATTGATGCTCAGAAGATGAGTATACATAACAAATAACAATTAATATTGACGAGGAACACACGAATGCATTTAAGAAATCTTAGATGCCTTTTATCCCCTTTTAGCTATACTAAGAAAAAAAAGAATATTTTGCTAAGACCTCATGCTGGTCCATTGGTCAGTCTCCTGCCGGGCCAGGCGCCCACTTCTTATTCGGTGATGGTCAGCTGATCCGACCAGCCAACCGTAAGAATTGAAAGAGCGATTGAATAGGGTAAAGTAAAGCGAGTGCAAAAAAAAAGTGGTCAAGGTGTTCCTCGTCAGTTTCCTTTTCACAATGGGCATAAGGTTGGTAATTTCTTCCATTTATTTTTTTGTTTCGTTTGCTGCTCGTGACCGAATGGGAAAGCGCAGTGAAGAAATATGAGGATTTCGATTAGGTGTGGTTTTACAGAAACCAATAATCTATTGTTTCCTCTTGTAGCTGGGGATTGTTCTCCCGTCACTCTCGACAGTTTGTGAATAACACAATTTATTTTGGTTTATATCTTGAATGTTTGGGGGTAAGCTGGGAGCCTTTTTAACCCGTTTATTCATACGCGTGTCATATGAACTTGTGTATTGGTTTACAAAATGTGTGGTGATATCGATTACTGAAAACACCGTAAATTTTGTTGGTGGTTGTCATACTGTTTGGGAAATAGCTTTATTTAGTTGAAATATACTGAACTATATTGGAGAATATGAAATTTATTAAATATATAATTTATTATAAAAAACTGTCTTACCAGTGCTTGTGAATAGAACATGTAAAATGTAATAGGACTTCAGCCGGTACAAATTTTACGAATAGCTTTATTATCCTACAGCGTAATGTAAAATCGAATTCATTACTAAAAAGAAGTAGAAGATGTAAACAAGAAAACAATACTAAAGTAATGCATATAGCACGTGCCTTACTTGTTAGTTCCCTCATTTGCATTCGTGGCCAAGTTGCCTTGTTGCAACCCCAACTACCTTCAACATGGAGCCAAAGGTCTCTTTGCAATGGGCAGCCAGCTCAATCTATCTCCTTTTACCAAACAAATAACTCTTTTTGCAACGTCCGGTCAACAGGAACTGGTCAGTTATAGGCTCGATATGGAGGACCCGTGGGCAGCGCGTGCCCGTCAAATGGAGTTGGCAAGTGACCACTGGCGAAGGTACACGTTCAATTTACATTTTTGCATCTCCTTTATTCCCAATGACTGCCGCCGGGTAGATTTTTAAGACGATCCAGTATCAGGAGTGGTCAGTCGTGTGTTGAGGTCTGCAAATACAGATTTTATTTATTTTCATTGTGGGCTCATGGCGGTAAAATCGAGTTAAATGAATTCATAGTTGAATAAAATTCAGTTTGTTGGTAATCGTTCTTTCCTGATTATGTTATGACTATAAAATTTAAATTCGATCATCGAATCTATTTATCTATCTCTCTATCTATCTATCTATCTATCTATCTATCCTCCTATATATCTATCTATTTGTAATAAGAATATATTTCATTATTTTATTTTCAAAGTGAATCTGACATTCATTACTTCTTTAGTCGCAAAACAAGTTACAAGGGAATGTGCTCTTATGATTATTCAGTTGCTTACATCACGTCCGGTGTGTTTTCGACCTACATAAGTATTAATTCAATGCCCTTAGTACCCTTTACGTAAAATTTATATAAAGAAAAAAAGAAAAATCGGGAGTGACCTCAATGCTAGTCGAAAGAGTGATCCATCTTCTTTTAAAGACCAAGGAAGGTAAACATTCTCTTCACGGTGGATTTAGCAACTTCGGGGGCCATCACAGCCATTGACCAATGAGTAAAGGAACACGGGATCCTCATTGATATAGGATTCGTTACGGTCTCATTGCCCTGACGGACGTGGTCGAGTGTCTATTTGAGGTTGGATGATGCAATTCGTCCGCCATTAAGGATTTAATGGATTTTAAAGGAGCAATGATTTTATATACCTTAAGATTTGTCTCACGGGTTTTGCGTATTTTTTTTTTATTATTATTATTCGAGCCAACAGTGAAACGTTTTTGTATATATTAAGAAATTAGGTAATTGTGGATTCAAATATTTGTAAATATAGGTTTACAAAACCCGGAATATTGGCTTATAAACTAAATAACACGATGAGAAAATAAAAAAATAAAAGTTCTTTTATTTAATGACTCTGATTTATATTATGTTTCTTTTCAAATTTGGTAGAAGTTAATGCAAAAAAGGATCAATGAAGTGATCAGACAATCAAGGAGTAATAAGACTTTGTAGTATGAAGTATGCCTACTGTTACTGATGATAATTGCCCTTAACAATCAAGGATCCATTTGGAAAACTTTCAACTATATAACGAAGAGTTGCAACGCCGCATTTTATCGGCGGTTGTAAAACCATTATTATTATTATTATTATTATTATTATTATTAGCCAAGCTACAACCCTAGTTGGAAAAGCAAGATGCTATAAGCCCAAGGACTCCAATAGGGAAAAATAGCTCAGTGAGGAAAGGAAATAAGGAAATAAATAAATGATGAGAGTAAATTAACAATAAATCATTTTAAAAAAAGTAACATCAAAACAGATATGTCCTATATAAACTATTAACAACGTCAAAAACAGATATGTCATATATAAACTATAAAAAGACTCTGTCAGCCTGGTCAACATGAAAACATTAATACAATGGATAAGTTACTGCTGTTAAGTAAAGTAAATTAGCAAGTTGGATTCGTGTTCTAATGATAAAAGTCGTTGACTTTGGATATCATTGTGTAAATGCAGTGAGTTACTAACCTCTCTGGAGATTACGTTTGCAAATAATACACTGACTTCAGATCTCGTGTGCAAATGGCGAAAGTCATTCACCTCATATATGTGTAAGTCAATAAAGTCGCCGAACTTGATCACGTATAAAAAGAAGAAAAAGTCGCAACTTCAGATCAAATATACAAATGACGAAAGTGTCTGATTTCACGTGAAACTGACGAAAGTCACTAACTTCAGATAACATTTGTAAACAGCAAAAGTAGGTGACCTTGGATCACATGTGCAGAGTCTATGATTTCAGATACACGTCAGATACGTGATTTAAGAATGTTGATATTTAGATGTTAGAACAAATCTTTATACAGAATTAGATTGCGAGATAAGATAAAGGATCATATTATATAGAAGGAAGAGGTATGGTGAAAAAGGATGTCCCTGAGATAAAAGGTATTTGAGAGAGCGCATCAGGCAACCGACCCCTTAACTGTGAGGATAAAAGTGGGAAAGAAGAGACATCTCTATACAGTCTCCTTAATAATCAATTTCAGCTTAGTGAGATATACTCACTTATGAAATTTTGACCCATGAACTTATAATTGGATTGTTATGCAAACTTTTTAACCCACGTACTTATAAGTGAACTTATGAGCTAACTTTTTCACCCACGCACTTATAAGTTAACTTATAAGATAACTTTTGACCCATGCCCTTATAAGTGAACTTATAAGATAACTTTTGACCCACGCACTTGGGATTTTTTTACCCACGAACTTATAATTAGATTTTGAGGCAAACATTTTAACCCACACTCTTATAAATGGACTTAAAAACCAACTTTTGACCAGC
>NC_090762.1:21227739-21237739 GCF_036898095.1 Palaemon carinicauda
AACTTCCATTTCACAATAATGGAATGAATTATACGATGCTTTTATATAGTTACAGAAAAAGTTGTTTTACAATATATTCAACGAAATGGTAAACTTTATTTCATAAAAACGATTAAAGTAAATATTATATAGCTGTTAATACCTTCCTTCAGATATAGGCCTACTGTACAGGCAAAATACATACAAACATTATTCCATGTAAATACATATATATGCAAATGTATATGAGTAGACATAAAAAAAATTATATTCATATGCAATTTTTTACTATGACCTTCATTTCTCTTGTTCTAAATGTTAGTGGTAAAAATGATAGCATTATATTTCATCATTTTTGAAGTTATCCTAATATACCTTATAACGAGATATATATAAGTAGATATGAAATATATATATATATATATATATATATATATATATATATGTATATATATATACATGTATATATATATATATATATATATATATATATATATATATATATATATATATATATATATATATATATATATATATATATATATTCATATGCATTTTTTTTACTATGACCTTCATTTCTCATAAAATGACAGTAATATATTTCATAATTTTTTTAAGTTACCATAATCCACCTTGTACTCAAATCTATCTAATCATTCCAGCGGAAATCGACTTTTTATTTGTATTATTTTTTTCTATTAATTTCTTGACTTTATGTCGATGAAGATCGGGTCTTTTATGTTATGATTTCAACGAAAATGACCCTGGTATTTGTCACGCCAGACAACTTAGAACATTAGGTATTTTCACATGGCCAGTCACGCTGTTTTGCACTTACCAACGGCAGAGATAACGATTAATACAATTCTTGTTATCTTATTTGTATTGATATTCTTTTGTTGTATGTTCATAATTTGGATGTTTCGAGGTTTTAAAAAGTAAATGATGAAATTTTTTCTTCCGGCATTTTTTTCTGATATATTTCAATGTAACATTAATATTTCATTGCAGAAAGATAAACTTAGTTTTTCAGCGACACAAAGTCTGCTTTAAACAGGAACGCTAGATAAATTTTTTTAACGTGAAATAAAAATTGGAAAGCTTAGATGGAGTCGTTTACAATTTTTCTATAGTTTAGAAAAATTACATCAGGACATGCTTTTGTTTATCTTAATTTGTCAACGCGTTTCCCCCTTGAATATCTGTCACACCTACGCACACACAAACACACACACACACACACACACACATATATATATATATATATATATATATCTATATATATATATATATATATATATATATATATATATATATATATATATATATGTGTGTGTGTGTGTGTGTGTGTGTGTGTGTGTATGTATTTATATGTATATTTATTTTGTTTATATCTATAAATCTGTATATGTATATATACACATACATATATGTTTGTATATATATGTATATATAAATATATATATATATATATATATATATATATATATATATATATATATATATATATATATATATATATATATATATATATATATATTTCTTTTCAAGGTCATTTTGTAACTAGTTTCCACGATATGTTCTTATTTTTCGTCATCTTGATAATAATGATAATAATAGTAATAATGATAATAATAATAATAATTATTATTATTATTATTGTTATTATTATTATTATTAGCATTATTATTATTATTATTATTATTATTATTATTATTATTATTATTATTATTATTATTATTATTAGTATCTAATACGCATAAACAGGGGACCCAAATAAGGAAAGTATCCTCCTATAGAAAAACAAATTCGAAAGTATAGAAAAAATTAAAAAAAGAAATTAAATAAAAAGAAAATAGCGAATGAAATTAAACATATTGTGTATGAACTGAGAGTCATAAAATTATGTTTATCAAGTTCCCTCCGCTCAGTTAAGAACCTAATAATACCTACAATAGAGGAAACCTCTTAAAATGATAATAATAAAAATAAATAAAAAAAATTATAAATAGGAAGTAAGTAAGAAATCAGAGAAATTTTCACCCAGAAAATAATGATGTGAATGATCGAATAAATAGAAACCTTCACAATTAATGGTAAAGAGAAATCATATTTAATTTCGGTTATCAATCTAGGAATCTATGAATTATGCATTTTCTTTCATTGATATCATTTGAATATCTTTTAGCTTTAAAATGACCTGTCGAAATTATGTTTACAGCTTCAACGTTTTGGATTCCTTTGGTTAACCTTTTTAGTATATATGAAAAATATTCAGATTATTTTAAATTCTTCTTTTTATTTCCTTAAATTTGTATTATTGTAATACAAGTTAAAAGAAGTTTCTAAAACAGTTGAATATCTTATAACTTTGAAAGTACTTGTTGATATTATGTTTACAACTTTTATGTTCTTTATTTCTTCGCTTAACTTTTTTTAGTATATATAAACATGTTCACATTATTTTTTATTTATCCTTTTATTTACTTATATTTATATTATTGTAATACGAGAGAAAAATAGATTATAAAACTAAAGGCAGTCGTTTCTTCGAAATCGAATTTTTCAAATAATGCACATTATTTCTAATTATCTTTTTTTTTATTTTCTTAAATTTATATTATTATAATACAAGTTAGAATAATTTTCTTAAACAGTGGACAGTCATTTCTTCGAAGTCGATTTTTTCAAATAATACACATTATTTTTAATGAATTTTTTCATTACCTTAAATTTATACCATTTTCATACAAGTTAAAACTATTTTGTAAAACAGTATACAGTCGTTTCTTCGACATCGAATTATTCAAATAATGCACATTATTTTTAATAATTTATTTTTTATTTCCGTAAATTTATATTATCATAATCCAAGTTAAAACCATTTTCTGAAACAGTGGGTAGTCGTTTCTTCTAGATTGAGTTTTTCAAATGTTCTCATTAATTTTATTTTTTTTTATTGCCTTAAATTTATGCTATTATAATACAAGTTAAAAAACATTTTTTACAACAGTGGGCAGTCATTTCTTCGAAATCAAATTTTTAAAATGTTCATATTACTTTTTAATTTTTTTTTTTTTTTTGTTCCCTTAAATTTATAAGATTTTGATATAAGCTGAAAGTAATTTCTAAAACAATAGGCAGTCGTTTCTTCGAAATAAAAGTTTTTAAATGTTCACATTATTCTTAAATTATTTTTTATTTTCTTTTATTTATATTAGGGTTATACAACCTAAAAGCAGTTTCTGAAACTACCAGTTGTTCATCTCTAGAAATTCAGGTGGAATTATAATTTCTACATAATGTCGGATTTTGCCAGGCTCCCTAAAAAAAAAGAAAAAAAAAAAAAAACTTCACTTAATGTTATTGCAACATTCGGCGCAATATCGAAGTGCAATTTCCCTGCCCGTAGCGGAATAAGGCGAGAAAGAAAAGTAAGCCGAAGGAAGAAAGAAAGAAAATAAAAGTAATTTAATCTATTCCCCAGGTGAAAGGTACATCATCTTACAGTCTACTTACTCTGAAGAACATTTTCTTATGACAGTGATGGCTTCTAGAAATTTCTTCTTATTTATTTTTTTTTTTTTTTTAAAGAAAATCAAGAAATGGTTGTGCAGACTAGAGACGCCCAAGGGAATGAAGATTGAAGGGCCACGTTTGGGGGGGGGGTGTAATGGGAGGGGAGGGGGTAGGGAAATAAAGGGGGAGGGGGGAGAAAGATACGTAGGCCACGGAGGACAGGTAAGGAGGGAGCGATATCGAAAAGGGAGGAAAATGTCTGAAAAGGAAACTAAAGTTTGAACGAAAAATAGATGTAAGAGGAAAAGATGAAAGATAAAAAAAAAGATGTTAAAGGAAGAAATAAGAATAATTTGAAAATGAAGAATATGTAACAAGAAGAATATGATGGAATAGTAACGAAACTGCAATGCCGAGATAAATAATATATTAATGAGAATTTGAAGATGGAAAAGAGAAATTCTGAAGATGGGGAAACTGGGAATATGAAAAACGGAAGGAAACTTTAGTGGTAATGAAATGAGAAGAGAGAGAGAGAGAGAGAGAGAGAGAGAGAGAGAGAGAGAGAGAGAGAGAGAGAGAGAGAGAGAGAGAGAGAGAGAGGAGGGGGAGGGGGAAACCGCTGTTTGTGGTGGGGTTCCAATAATCTGTCACTCCCCACGACAGTGAAAAATTGAAGACGCCTGGCCCACGACAACAGGCGCCTCTCCCACTACCCCCTCTTCTTCTTCTTCTTCTTCTTCTTCTTCTTCTTCTTCTTCTTCGTCTTCTTCTTCTTCATCTTCTCAATAATAGACACTTTTCCCTTCCATCCTGTTCTCCTCCTTAGTTTTCTATTTCCCCCTCCTCCTCTTCCTCTTATTCCTATTCCTCTTTTAATGGCTGCCTTCCTTATTTTTATCACACCCTTCGAAAGGTCAGAATTTCCCCATATGTGGACGAATTGTTTTAAGTTATAACTATTATCCATTTTTAATAAGGTCTCCCTTCTATTCTCCGAAAGCATCTTGTACGAAAAGGTAATAAAAGCACTGAGGAATACCATAGAATTCCCTATCGTCAGAATACCATAGAATTCCTTAGTGTAAGAATACCATAGAATTCCTTATTGGCAGAATACCATAGAATTTATAACTCAGAATACCATAGAATTCCTTATTGGCAGAATACCATAGAATTTATAACTCAGAATACCATAGAATTCCTTTGCAATAGCATCATAGAATTCCGCATTGCCAGAATTTCATAGAATTCCTTATTGTCAGAATATCACAGAATTCCTTATTACAATCTTCTCTCATGAATGTCAACTCTGATCTCCCCTACTTGTTGCTGTCTTGGGGCATTCCAATTCAGCAGTGTTTATTTACATTAATTTCGTTCATGAGATCAGTATATATATATATATATATATATATATATATATATATATATATATATATATATATATATTATATATATTATATATATATAATATATATATATATATATATATATATATATATATATATATATATATATATATATATATATTTAATATGCAGAAAAACCACAAGGAAAATGTGAGCATCAAGTCTCTCCGTGAGTTTCATGCATATGTGTGTGTATATATATATATATATATATATATATATATATATATATATATATATATATACATACATATATATATATATATATATATATATATATATATATATGTGTATATATATATATATATATATATATATATATATATATATATATATATATATGAATATATATATGTGTGTGTGTATATATATAAATATACTTCTATGTATATGTATATTTATACAGTAGGCCTATGTATATATGTATATATATATGTGTGCATATATATATATATATATATATATATATATATATATATATATATATATATATATATATATATATATATATATATATATATATATATATATATATAGTGTTTTCATAAATGTTTACATAATTTACTTATATGAAAATACACGATTTTGATAAAAAAAACTTTAGGGAAGCAGCAAAATGGCATTATAGCAGAAAATATATTATAATGCGGGATTTCTTTTTAAATTTTTCAAACAACCAATGTTATACGATTGACAGAGTTAGATAACTTTTGGAGGTTTTTTTACTCCTCTGCTAATTTAAGTGGCGATCTAATCATAGTCTGGAAAACTAAGCCAGTAAAATGAACTCTTAAACTACAAATTATCTCATTTTCTCTGTTTCAACATATAGATATAATACGTTAGAATAGATATGAATACGTACGTGATTGGCATTCATGGCGACTGGTCTTCAAAATGTACTGAGTACGTCGCCATCTTGAATAGAGAAAATCAAAGAAAGATAACCATCTCGATCAAACACTTTGAATGCCAACAGTGCTCTTGATGGAGATCAAGCGGGCCTTATGCCAGCGGAGGCAGAGTTTTCTGGTAATCTCGGCCAAGTAACGGCATCTTCTGAAATAATAGGAATACAAATGTGAGTTGTACTCAATTAAAAAAAAATTCTCCAATACGATTTTATATTTTTCTTTAAAGTAACATATTTAAAGGTTTTAAAGGCCGCTCAAGAATGGCAGAGGCAAGGGACAGTGACATTTTTCTATCAAGCAGGACAGTGACCTAGAGACTGACCATACAGAATACATATATGATCAGCACCCAAGCCCCCTCTCCACCCAAACTAGGACCAAGGAGGGCCAAGCAATGGCTGCTGATGACTCAAGAGGTAAACCTATAGGCTCCCCCAAACCCCTCAGCCTTAGCTCACAAGGATGGTAAGGTTACAACCAAAGAAACTAACGAGTTAGAGCGGAACTCGAACCCCAGTCTGGCGTTCACCAGTCGGGGACGTTACCATATCCATAACATCAAGACTTGAGGTAAGGGATGCTTCTACATTGAATGGAAAAATTGTATCGATATAATAGCCTATTGGAAAAGTCCCTGCATGGCGATCTGCCGGACCGGGATTCGAGACCCGCTCAAATTCGATAGTTCTAGTAGTGTCTGCAAGCTCATCATCCTTGTGAGTTAAGGATTGGGGGTTCAGGGGAACCTATAGGTTAACTGTTGAGTAATTAGCACCTATTGCTTGGCCCCCCACCCGGGGTCCTAGCTTGGGTATATAGTCAGTCTCTAGGTTATTGTCCTGCCCTTTGTCTCTGCCCTTCATAAAGGACTTTTAAACTATTAAGAGAAGGAAATCTCAAGAATATTTTAACAATATTAATTTGGGACTTCAGAAGATATTTAACCTAAAAAAAATATTCTCGTTTCCTTCCACCCGTTCATAACAAAGCAAGTCAGTTTCTTTTACAAAATTCATCAGGACTAAACTAATTTATATTATATTTTGTGTTGACGATAGTTATAGCATACGTTAATTACAAACATAGGGTGGGCTTATTTGAAGATTTCAAATAAATGAGAACTCTACTCATGGTTGTTAATTGCCTCATATATATGTATATATATATATATATATATATATATATATATATATATATATATATATATATATATATATATATATATATATATATATACATATGTATGTGTATGTACTGTATGTATATATATGTATATATGTATACAGTATATATATATATATATATATATATATATATATATATATATATATATATATATATATATATATATATATATACTGTATGTATGTGTATATGTGTATGTATATATATGTGTGTGTGCATATATATATGTATATATATGCATGTATATGTATATGTATACATATATATGTATATATATACATATATATATGTATATAAATGTATACATACTGTATATATTGTGTGTATCGATATAACAAAATGCGAACTTATCCCATAGAGCTTATAACACGAAGATGATATAATGAATTGAATTAGTAAAAAGAAATCATATTGAATAAAATATAAAACACACAAATCTCTGATGTGATTTCTGGTCCAGCGAATTCAATCTGTGGTAAAAAAATATATCTACTTTTACGAGGGGAGCTGTCCTAACGTAAGCGTCAGTCCCTAGTAGTCGGTTTCTAAGCCCTCCCACAGAGGAGGAGGGTGAGGGCGTAGGAGAGAGAGAGAGAGATCCGTCCCTAATTTACGTTGTTATGACATTTACTTGGGTGTGATGCCAATCGATATACCGATACTTCTCAAATCCGAGGTATCCGAATTTCTTTTCCGATGGTGAGACGAGCAATGGCAGAATTCGACATATTACCCAATGGCTTGAATATACTTAAAGGTAACAATAATTATAACTAAATTGGTGTTAACAATTGTAATTATGATACTAAATTATAACTGTTTCACTGCTGGTAAAAGATATTAGCAACGATAAGATAATATAAGAATATAAAGTTATTAAAATAACAGTTATCTAATTTAAACCTGGATAACCATGCCATCAACAGAAAAGTGATATAAGAATTGTTTATGTTTTTAGCATTTTACTATATCTAATATTTCAAGCAATTGTAATGATTAATTTTATATATTTTGTAATTGAATGAATAACTTCTCACAGTTCAAATATACTTTCCCACTTCAACGAGTAATACATGAAGCCTATGCCTAATGTATTTATAAAGCATGGGCCTAAAATGTACAAATCCTTCTTATTTTTCTTTTATGAAGAAATATACATTTATAGTTTTTACAATTCATAATAACGTATATACATCATAGTATATTTACATGAATATATTTTTTAATTAGAAAAAATTCACAATTTCACCTTTCACTATTCATGTAAATATGCTTTTAAATTACAAATTTATCGCCTCGTGAATACCTCTTGAACTTAATTTTTAAATCCTGTTTCATTTGCATTAAATTTAAATAAATACGGTTAAGTACTTAAAAATCCTCAGTGCCTTCCCATCCATATCCCAGTAATAAAGTCCGCTATTATGAGCATTGCCGTATTTTCATCCTTTTTTTTAATCTTTTTTTTTTTTCAAAATCTATTTTTAAAACTCCCAACCTTTTTCGGAAACTATTTGTACTTAGACTGGAAGAAAGCATCGCTGCTTTGAAGGATTTAAAAGCTTCTCATGAATTGCAGAGGCAAGGAACAGTAACATTGACCTATTAAGCAGGACATTGCCCTAGAGACTGATCATATATACAGTACATATCATCAGCGCCCAAGCCCCCCTCTCCATGCAAGCTATGACCATGAGGGTCAGGCAATGGCTGCTCATGGCTCAGCAGATAGACCCATAGTCACCCTCAAACCCCCTACCTTAGCTCACGAGGGTGATGAAAAAGAACTAAGAAGTTTGAGCGGGACTCGAACCCCAGTCTTGCGTTCACCATTCAGAGACGTTACCGCATCGGCCAATAAATTATAAAGGAGTAACGGCCATTTTGTTATTGGTGATTTCTTCCGATTTTAATTGCTCTGCACGAGTTGATATTTATTTCCTTTAATCTCCATTTATTAGTGGAATTTTAGAAATCTCTAATTAACGGACTTTGCTTGGATGAAATCATTTAATCAATTGCATAAATGAGGTTGGCTTTTTATTCATTTCTATTTTGCTCTCCCATAATTTCCATATCATTATAATGATAATGGTAATAATTATAACAGTGCAATAATTATAATGATGATAATAATAATGCAGACCACTATAAGTGTAACAAAACTGATTATTGTTGAAATTGCCTCTGTTTTATTGTTTGTCTACTTTCGTTTTTAATTATAGTATAGTCGTGGGGTGGGGCTGCGAGCCTCGATCCTTGTCTTCATAAAAGTCAATAGTCATTCAGTTGCGGTCAACTAATCACTTACTGAACGAGCCTAACACTGCTAATATCATCCCATGAACTCTATATAAATTACTAGTGTACGCGACCCGTCAAAATGACTGCTAAATATTCAGGTATATATGCACACACATCGCTATTGTTAGTGGTAAAGATATATTGTAGGGTAGCTTTTTTTTTATTTTGTATTGAAATATATTTCCTTTAAGGGTAGTTTAAAGGTTTAAAGGCCGCTCATGAATGGCTAAGGCAAGGGGCAGTGACAGTGCCCGATCAAGCAGGACAATGCCTTAGAGATTGATCATACATACATATGATCAGCGCCCAAGCTCCCTCTTCACCCAAACTAGGACCAAGGAGAGCCAGGCAATGACTGCTGATGACTCAGCAGATAGACCTATAGGCTCACACAAACCCCCCTTCCTTAGCTCACAAGGATGGTGAAGTTGCAGCGACCAAAGAACCTAACGCGTATGACCGGGACTCGAACCCCAGTCTGGTGTTCAATCAGGGACGTTACCACATCGGCCACCACAACCCCAGAAGTATTAGCCTTTAACAATTATGGTAATCGTCTAATAAGGTCAAATGACGATCGCCTTTCTTCGAAACGACCTGTCTTGAAACAGCTTAGGTTTGCCGATCTGAAGTTTAAAAACTACAATTAGAAACGAATAAAAGGAATTCCCAAAAATAAATAATCAG
>NC_090762.1:21242739-21245239 GCF_036898095.1 Palaemon carinicauda
GCAGCTGAACACCAGACAGCAGAACAATACTCAAAACAAGGTAGAGTGAAAGAATTAAAACACTTCTTCAGAATTAAATAACACGTTGATGAATATGTATAGTAATTCTGGAATAGGTATATAGCGGAAACAGAATTTTTATGATTGAAATTCCTTCAATCATATCGGTCTGTTCGTATATATATGCCGATAACACAATGCACCTCTACAGAACATAAAGAAAGAGAGAGAGAGAGAGAGAGAGAGAGAGAGAGAGAGAGAGAGAGAGAGAGAGAGAGATAACGATCATCAAACTCAAGAGTACTCAAACAAATAAGATAAATTCATGTAGATAATCAATTTAAATTATGCCACCATGTTTGATAAATGGATTAACAACAGTGGCATCATTCCATGAAAATGTCATAAGGATTCAAAGTATGCAGATGCTATCATCTCCCTCGTGCGAAACCGCCCAGGAATTCGCGTTTTCTCCCCCACCTAATTCTATGGGATTATAAGCCTATTTTGCGCGCCCGTGCACACAACACTTTTTTTTCCCCAGTTATGTACATTGTTCAGCCACAGAGTAATTCATTTGGCCACTAATTGCCCCCCTTCCTCCTATCCCAAGACGTTCCCTATCCCATCCTAGCCAACCCCAATGCTATTACCATCCCTTGGCCATCGGGTCGTTAGAAGTAAACTACGACTAACACAATTAAGACGTCATTAAAGACCCCTAACTATCCACGCCTAAGATAACGACCAAGTTCAGCGAATTCAAAGACCACGAGAAAAGAGAGAGAGAGAGAGAGAGAGAGAGAGAGAGAGAGAGAGAGAGAGAGAGAGAAAGGGGTTGACTTTAGGTGTCGAAAGGGTACCGAACGTTAATATTATTGTAATACAAGGAAAGGATGTAATCATTACTTTTATGCCTATGAGCGTATGAATACGAGCGCTTACTCTCTGCCATCGTGCTTCATTTTGTTATTACTCTGTTGTAGATATGGCTTGGATTTATTGAAATGCTATATATATATATATATATATATATATATATATATATATATATATATATATATATATATATATATATATATATATATATATATATATTTATATATATATATGTATGTATATATATATATATATATATATATATATATATATATATATATATATATATATATATATATATATATGCTGTATATATTAGTGTACGCGACCCATAAAAAATGAAGTCTAAATATTTGGATGTATATGCACACTTAGATTCAACCCTTCTCACTCCCTCTCCCTTTCCTAACTATAAAACTGCAGTTTTTGCAATTTTTGGGAGATTGTGTTTTTCGAACCCGCTCACTAGGGTATGATAACACTCTCTCCTGCTTACCCAAGAGACGGGGAGAGACTGAGTAGTCATAGGGTTGTTAATGCCGTTCAGGTTAGCAAGATATATATATATATATATATATATACATATATATATATATATATATATATATATATATATATATATATATATATATATATATGTATGTATATATATATATACAGTAGGTTACCAAGATATATATATATATATATATATATATATATATATATATATATATATACAGTATATATATATATATATATATATATATATATATATATATATATATATATATATATATATATATATATATGTATATATATACATATATATATGTGTGTGTGTGTTTAAGTAGGCCTATATGTATATATATATATATATATATATATATATATATATATATATATATATTTATATATATGTATGTATGTATATATATATATATATATATATATATATATATATATATATATATATATATATATGTATATATATATATATATTTATATAAATATATATTTATACAGAAATTCCATATGTATATGTATATATGTATATTTAATATATATATATATATATATATATATATATATATATATATATATATATATATATATATATTCATGTATGTGTGTATGTGCATGTCTTGTTATTTATCTATATGAATAAACATTTATAATTTTATATCTAGCAAATAGAAGTCAGTTTCGGGTATTATAACCAACCTTAGTTCAAATATCGGTTCTTCCTGAAGGAAGTCCTTGATTTGATTATAAGCAACTTTGGAAGTTTATAAAAAAACTTTTGTGAGCTCGAACAGGAATCGTTTGTGTTATAAGGTGCCATAGTCTTTAATAACTAAGATAACAACATGCTGATAAGACCTTTGTACTTTTTTGTATTACTAAAAATTATTTCAAACGGTGTTATTATAGCTTTGTTATTTATTTTAATCAGGTTTGGGGCAATGGCCTTTATTGCATAAGTATACATATGCATTATATGTATATATAGCATATGTATGTGTATATATACAATACATACATATATATATGTATGTGTGCATGTATATATATATATATATAGATATATGCGTATTTATGTTTATATATATTTATATATTGTATGTGCATACACACATAT
>NC_090762.1:21250239-21255239 GCF_036898095.1 Palaemon carinicauda
TTGAAGGAAGGAACAGTCTATATGGGCACTTGGTGCCCTCATTTAGTTTGTAGTACAGTATGTACCTACACACTCACCCTGGACTTAATCGTCCCAATTAAGACCACTGTTCCTCGCAGAGTTAAACAGTAGGGTTAACTACACGACCCACTGCTACCACAGATCTCTTAAGTTCCTCTACTTGCTTCGCATAGTGGCGAAAGAACACCCTGGAAGATTTCCAGCCCGTGTATGAACGGAGATGTTCAAAATCCATACAATTAAAGAAATTTAGGGATGAGGCAACTTTCCTCGGATCGTGACCTGCGGGTGTACTGTCAGGATCCGCTCTGCGAATAAAATATGTCATTTTCGCTCTGAGTTGATTCAGAGATAAATTTGAGCCTGATGTTTCTCCCCTGAATAGTTGACTACCCTTGAAGTCTGAAGTTCTACGAAGATAGACCTTTAGGCATTCTACTGGACATAGAGATGCATCTTCTTTCAGAGGGCAGATTCTCCAGGGACCCCACCTGTTGGTGGGTAACTCATTCTTGGCGAGAAACGTAGGATCCGGAAACAGGTTCAGCTCCCCCCCATCCAGGAACTGAACACGACCTGCCTCTCTCGAGAGGGCTACGATCTCACTAACCCTGGCCCCGGACGCGAGTGCAAATAGGAAAATAACTTTTTGCGTTAAATCCTTTAACGCACATTCTTCATTGCTCAACAGGGAGGCGAAATGAAGAACTTTGTCTAAAGACCATGAAATGGGCTTTGGAGGTGCTGAAGGTCTGAGCCTAGCGCAGGCTTTCGGAACTTTATTAAAGATCTCGTTACCTAGGTCGATCTGGAAGGCAAATAAAATGGGTCTCATCAAAGCCGATTTACATACTGAAATCGTGTTAGCTGCCAATCCTTGGCCATGGAGGTGGATGAAGAAAGATAAGCAGAAGTCTGTTGAGATCTCCTGCGGATTCTTTGCCTTTACAAAGGCCACCCACTTTCTCCAAGATGACTCATATTGCCTTCTAGTCGATTTGCACTTGTATTCCTCTAGGAAGTCTATGCTAGCTCTCGAAATCCCGAAACGCTTTCTCACCGCTAGGGCGAGAAAATCATGAGCTGCAGGGTCTGGGTTTTCTGTAATGAAGCGCAGACAGTCGACTTCTGGACTCGCTGGGTCAGAACTGGATGTGGTAGCGGCACGAACTTCATCTGTAGTTCCAACGCCAAGGGGAACCACATACTGTTCGCCCACTTGTGGGCCACTATTGCCGCTACCCCCTTGAAGGATCTCAGTTTGTTGAGGACCCTCAACAGAAGGTTGTGAGGAGGGAACAGATAAATCCTGGACCACCTGTTCCAGTCGAGGGACATTGCGTCCACTGCTTCCGCTAAGGGGTCCTCGTACGGGGACACGTACAGGGGCAACTTCTTGTTGTCTTTCGTCGCAAAGAGGTCTATTTGCAGTTCTGGGACTTGATTCAGAATGAAGGAAAATGATCCTGCGTCTAAGGACCATTCCGACTCTATCGGTGTGAACCTGGATAGAGCGTCCGCTGTCACATTGCGGACTCCTTGAAGGTGAACTGCCGACAGGTACCACTTCTTCTTTTCTGCCAATCGGAAAATGGCTAACATCACTTGGTTGAGAGGTGGTGACCTCGACCCTTGTCGATTCAAGCATCTCACAACCACCTCGCTGTCTGTCACCAATCTTATGTGGATCGAGTGACGCGGGGAGACTTTCTTTAAGGTAAGGAGCACTGCCATAGCTTCTAGAAAGTTTATATGAAAGGTCCTGAATAGCTTGGACCAAGTCCCCTGGACTTTTTTCCGATGAGAGTGACCTCCCCATCCCTCCTTTGAGGCGTCTGAGTGAATCGTCATCGACGGGGTAGGTGGCTGAAGAAGAAACGACTTCTTTAGATGTCTGGCTTGGGACCAAGGTCTGAGAAGAGTACGTAGCCGAGGCGGCACTGGTCTTCTCAGGTCTCTTCGCGCGTTTGATGCATACCTTCTCCAAACTCCGGTTGCATCCTTTAGCTGTGCTCTTAGCACTGGGTCTGTCACTGAAGCAAACTGGAGAGAGCCTAGTACCCTCTCCTGTTCGCGTCTTGATATCCTTTTGGAATCTAGAAGTCTCTTGACAGAGCCCGCTATCTCCTTCCTTTTCTTCATTGGGATGGAGAAACTGTGTGACAAAAGGTCCCAGTGGATTCCCAGCCACTGGAACTTTTGGGATGGAGAAAGTCGAGACTTTTTCTTGTTGATCTTGAAGCCTAGGTACTCTAGGAACTGGATCACCTGACTGGAAGCTTGTAAGCATTCGGTCTCGGATGCTGCCCACACCAGCCAGTCGTCCAGGTAGGCTACTACCTGAATTCCCTTTAGGCGTAATTGTTTGAGAGCTGCGCTCGCAAGCTTCGTGAAAATCCTTGGGGCTATGTTTAGCCCGAATGGCATGGCTCTGAAGGCGTACAGTTTCCGTTGTAGCCTGAACCCTAGGTAGGGGGAGAGTCGACGGCTGATTGGGATGTGCCAATAGGCGTCTGACAAGTCTATAGAGACTGAGTATGCCCTCTTGGGCAGTAAGGTCCTTATGTGTTGCAGTGTTAGCATCTTGAATTTGCAATTCACTATGAACTTGTTGAGTGGTGACAAGTCCAGAATGACTCTGAGCTTTTCCGAGTCTTTCTTGGGAACACAAAACAGCCTCCCTTGGAATTTGATGGACTTCACCTTTCGGATCACATTTTTCTCCAACAGTTCTTGAACGTACTCCTCCAAAATGGGGGTGGAGTGTTGGAAAAACCGAAGGCATGGGGGTGGAGTGCTGTACCAGCTCCAACCCAGTCCATTCTTGAGTAGGCTTTGGGCCCAGGGATCGAAGGTCCAGCGATCCCAAAATTTCATTAGTCTCCCTCCTACCGGTATCGTTTCACTTGGACTGCCGTCCTGAGGTCTTGCCTCCCTGACCACGACCACCTCTGAATCCCCTTCCCCTTGAGGGGCGCCTAGACGAGCCTCTGGCTGCTCCTCTAGGCTTTGCACGAAAGGAAGAAGACTGTCCTTCGAACGTTGGGGTGAATGTGGTTGACTGACCTGGCACAGCCTGGGGTACCCACTGAAAAGTAGTCGGGGTTTGTGCCACCATCTGGGGCACTGGAGGCAAAGGCAATTACAGTTGCTGTTGCTGTCTATAAGGCTTGGCTGGCCGAGACGGTAGCCTAGTCCTCATATTCTTCCTCTTTGGTTGAGGACCCTCATCCGGGGAAGATTTTCTTTTGATAGCCAGGCCCCACTTCTGGAGAAGGTTTCTATTCTCCACGGCGGCCTTATCAACAACCTCTTTGACCACATCGGTAGGGAAAAGGTCTTTTCCCCAAATGTTGGAGGATATTAACTTCCTTGGCTCGTGTCTCACCGAAGCCCCGGTGAACACGAACTCCCTGCAAGCTCTCCTTGCCTTGACGAAGCCATAAAGGTCCTTCGTCACTGTGGCTAGGTGAGACTTAGCCACAACCATGAACATTTCATGGACCTTAGGGTCACTTGCCATCGTCTCAAGAGTAGTCTGATGAGACATTGAGGCAGCCAGTCTTTCTTTTGTCTCGAACTCTCTTCGTAAAAGAAATTCGGACAACTTGGGGAGGTCCTCGCCGAATTGCCGTCCGGCAATATCAGCCTCCAACTTTCCCACTGAGAATGTCAGATGGACATCCTTCCAGTCCTTGTGGTCCATAGGCAGAGCCAGCGACAAGGGTTTACACTCCTCCAGGGAGGGGCAAGGCTTGCCGGCCTCGATTGCCTTTAGGACAGCCGCAAACCCTTTTTGTAAAAAGGGGAAGGCTCTATCAGAAGAGGACACAAAAGAAGGGAGCTTCTTGCTCAATGCTGCTACCTTCGAATTCGAGAAGCCCCTCTCTTTCATCGAGGATGAAAGTAGGGCTTGAGCCTTAGCATGGTCCATAATAATGACCTCTTTCGGCTCTGTCTCCTCCCTTGAAGCTGGTTCTTTTCTCAGCCGGACATAGCAGTCCGGATATGATGCCTTGCTGGGCCAGAATTCTACCTCCTCTAGGAGAACTGAACCCAGCTTATCCGAAATGACGATCTTACCAGTCGTCATTGGCATGTGCTCAGCATACCTCCATGGGTTAGCATCTGAGCATATGGGAAGGTCTTTCACATTGAGCCTTTTCCGGGGCCCATGTGATTCTGCTAGGGACTGCATACGCAGTTCCATTGCAGCCGCCTTCTCCTGATTCTCCTTCTGCATTTGTTGGATCATTCCAACAATCGAAGAGAGGGCCTGTCCCAGTTCTACTGGGAGACCAGCGGATGTTGAGGGGATGGGCTCCGGCATCTGAACCGGAGTAGCCGACACCTCGTCGACCCCATCCTCTGCGACATCCGGGGTTTGAACTTGATCCTGACCTTCTGCCAGGAGGTCTTCTTCCAAACCTTCGTCCACATCAGACATCCTGTCACACAACTGGATATCTTGCATCGCATCTGCGACTTCCTCGTCCACCTGGACTAGGTCTTGGGGGATCTCCTCTTGAGGCTGGGGAATCACTGCTTCAGCTGATGCCTGGGGAAAAAGATACGCCCTCATCTTCTCACTAGGAAGATAAGGGCCAGAGGTGTTCTTCTTGAAGCCCCTTACCCAAGTACGGAGCTTTTCCCTAGCTATATCCCTTGATTCCGCCGTTCTAGGGGAATCAAAAGCCTCAGTAATCAGGTTAGTGCATACAGTACATACCTGAGGGTCCCAATACTGGAGATCATCCTTGGAGACAGCGCATGCTGCGTGTCTCCTACAACACTCATGTCCGCAGAGGTTCCTGCTACGGACATTGCAGAAAACATTTCCGCACTTCGGAGGGTCCTCCTGTAAAGAGAAAAAATTTCCATGAGTATCAAGTGAACTATGTATCACTAGATATGCATAGTATAGCATAACAATTCATAAAGGAAAGACACACACTTGTGTTTCCCTCACAACCCATTGT
>NC_090762.1:21260239-21270239 GCF_036898095.1 Palaemon carinicauda
TTTTTTTTTTTTTGATCCGGAAGATGCTGGTCACCTTTTGCAGAATGGTAAATTGGGAAGGCCGGCAGTATCCATGGTCTATCCATATTTCTATTTTATTGTTCCTGTAATATATTTGTATATATGTATATATATACACATATATATGTATATATATTATCCATATATATTATGGGTGTTATATACACTATATATATATATATATATATATATATATATATATATATATATATATATATATATATATATATATATATACACATATATATACGGTATATATATACATACATACATATATATATATATATATATATATATATATATATATATATATTTATATATATATATATATATATATATATATATATATATATACAGTATATAAAAGATACAGGTATATCATAAACAAACGTTCACGCCACTCACAAAAAGTGTATGAGTGTGTATATTTGTGTAATGTGCTTGTATATTCTGTATATATACTCTTACTGTATGAACACAAACAAATAAGCAAAACCTTCAGCTTATGTATTCAAAAGGAGTAGAAAAAATCATGAGTATAAACAATATTCTCCCGCACTGAAAGATTCCTCGCATTTCAAAACCATCCTTCCAAAAATAAAAGATTTTTTTCCGAAAAAAAAAATTTCTTTCCTCTTCCTCGACCACTTGCTTCCCTCTTCACGCCATTTTCTCTCTGCGTGATTATGTATTCAGGCGATGATTTTGTTTAACCGCAGTAGATGTTGAAGAAGAAGAAGAAGAAGAAGGCAGTCCCAATGGAGGAGGGACACAGGAGAGCCGTTATAAAGAAGTCAAGCTAATGTCGTTTAGACCGTCGTTCTAAGCGAGAGTGGTAGAATTCTCTCTCTCTCTCTCTCTCTCTCTCTCTCTCTCTCTCTCTCTCTCTCTCTCTCTCTCTCTCTCTCTCTCTCTCTCTCGTTAATGCTCTGTATGGAGACTTGTTGAGATTTGCAAAGCTGAAATTTACACAGTTATTCCCAAATTAATATTCTTAGTGATAGAATAATGATATCACTAAGATTTCTATATGATAAGCAAATGGAGCTTTTCAGGCCTCCCCCCCCCTTCTTCCTTTCTTCTTTTAAAAGGTATTGAAGCCCGATTAAGAACACCTGATTATGATCTATGCAGCCTTGGTATAAGATTTGTGTTTGTAACTTTCAAAATACATTTTAAGTTCTTTACATTTGCTGTGTTATTTATGTACGCATGCATTCCATTTTTACGAACTTGCAAAAGACCGTCGTCGTCCAGTATGAGTGTTAGCAAGTCACTATGAGGAATGGATATATTGAATCAATCATTTCTTTTCAGCATAGTATTACAACAACTTTAATTAGTTTCCTCGTAGGAAATAGTAAAATTACAGAAATAAATCTTTACATACATCCATAAATACATAGGTATTCATAAAACCGAAATTGATTGTGTTTTTTTTAAGTAATGAATATTAAATCGTAATTTCTCTTTGATTTCTGACGGAAATAGCATGGCCTTATGTGAAATTTGGTGATTGAATTAAGTTCAGTTTGTAGAATGTATATATCTGACAAACTCTCTCTTACTATAGTGTATGGCCATTTATTGATCGTGAAAATGAACGAGAAGTGAATGCTAAAAGATGTTTTGGAAAAAAATACATCAGTAGAGAGTGCTTAGAACCATTTCCTACTATCAGTATATCCCCCTCTAACCCCATACACTACCAAACCCTTTCCTTCATTCAAAGCTTTAACACCCTATTTTCTCATCTCGACAAAAACACTGAAACCTTTCAACAATATGGCCGACCATTAGGCGACATTCAGTTGAAACCCCCTCCCCCCTCACCCCGAATGAAGTTCCCTTAACACGAAAGGCAAAGCCAGTTTATCCGGTCTTTATTGGACGTCCTTATCATTCCCCGACGCCCAGACTCAAGACGGTTTTCTCCCGTTTTCTTCTGGCCTTTAAGTGACTTCCCGCACGAGAGTCATTAGTCGTCTGATAGTTCGTTTATGTGCGCATTGGATATGTACATACGTACAAAATGTGGTACGATAACGTATGTGTTCGCACATATTTATACACAAGGTCTATATACCGACCTTGAACGTGCATACGGCATACATAAAACAACAACAAATGCATCTGTTTCTATTCCCCTGCAGGACAAAGGCCTCAGATATGCCAATTCATGCCCGAGTTTTGGCTAGTTTTCATAACCCCGCTGGCAAACCAACCTAGTGTGGGTGGCCCTGACTAGTACCCATTCACCACGTCAAGGTATCCTCACAAAAAAGGGATATACATACATATACTTATATATGTATATATACAGTATAATATATCTATATCTTTATATATATATATATATATATATATATATATATATATATATATATTTATATATATATATATATATATATATATATATATATATAATAAACTACTGTATATATATATATATATATATATATATATATATATATATATATATATATATATACACATACATACAGTAGTTCATGTTATCTACAGTAAATATCTACATTATATATACAGGTCCAATCAAAGGAATTTCCCGTGAACACCGGAGTACTCCAAGGGTTGTGTTGCCACCTATGTTGTTTATCCTCCTCATGAATTCTGGAATGTATTGATCAATTGGCGAAGCTGAAAGATTTGACTAGATCGGTAATAGGAAACTGGCTGAACTGCAGTATGCTGATGCTGCTGTCCTTATTACCAGAACACCACAGCATTGGCAATGCTTGATTGCCAGAATGCATGAAATATCACTCAAGGTTATGCTCAAGAAGAAAGACAAAGATGAGGAGAAGGGAATATGCAATGGAAAATGAAGTATCATTTGAAGTAGAAAGGATGAATGATGTAGAATCATTCAAGTATCTATGAACTATGATATCTAATACACGGTTATTAGAAGTGGAGTTTAGTGAAAGATTGAAAAAAGCAAATCTGACAATAGCTAGGGTAGGTAAAATTTAGAAATCAAACCGCCTTCAATTACATATAAAAATGAGGCTATATGTCAGTTCAGTGAGATTTGTGTTACTGTGTGGACATGAGTTGTCCAACAGATATAGTAGATTTGAGAACAAAGCCCTCAAAAGAATATTGAGAGTTAAATGTCAGGACAGGATTAGAAATGAAACTATAATAGAGATTACTCGAGTATCATATGTAGATGAGATCATGGGGAGGGGTAGATGGAGATGGTTTGGGCACAGAAATAGAAAAGCTGAGTTGAACCGGATGAGTAATGACTTTTCAGAAGCAACCACTGCAACCGGTTCCATGAAATATGTTTTGAGAGAGAGAGAGAGAGAGAGAGAGAGAGAGAGAGAGAGAGAGAGAGAAAGAGAGAGAGAGAGAGAGAGAATTCTAAACCGTAAAATGGCCCTCTATTTTTTTTGCGTATTCGCGAATTGCAGTGTAAAGTGTTCTTGATCATAACTAACCTATATGACATGTATTTTTCATATTCCCCATAAATTGCATAATAACAATTCACTAAACTTCTATCTACCAAAACAAACAGGTGATGATACAATATTAATTTGAATTACAAAAACACAGCACTGAGTCTTTTTCCGGAAAGCTCAAAGGCAAGATCAGTGTCACTGTAGTTGAATATGGGGCTTCTTCAAGTGAATTTGAAAAGCAGATCCATTAGACATCCGGAATCGTTATTTGGGAGAGTTTTTCCCTTCTTTTTCAGTATCATCATCATCATTTCTTTTATATTATTAACGGTTATTTTAACTATGGAAATTATTATCATTATTATGATTATTATTATTATTATTATTATTATTATTAACGGTTATCATAACCATCGAAATTATTATTATTATATTTATTATTATTATTGTTATAGTTATTATCATTATTATTATTATTATTATTATCATTGTTATTGTCATTATTATTATTATTATTCTCACATAATGTCGCTGAACAAACTCATAAAGCAACATTCGTTAAGGATAAATGAAAGAGTGAGTAGAAACGCTAAAAATATAATAAAACACATAAATTAAATATATCCAAATGACAGCGTACTTTAAAATAGCACTTACGCAGTTTCCAAAACGTGTGGTCCTCTTATTGTATCATTTCTTAAGAGGTAACCCATTAAAGTTGTTAGAATAGTGTGCTAGAAGTGAATGAATAACCTAATATATACATTCCTATTTGTGACTCATTACCGCCCGCACCGGACGTCCGGGGTCTATTGCAAGTTCGGAAACGTTGAAATTTTACGTACAAATATAACAAGAAATGGGAGGAATTCCTTCTGGATCATGAGGGTTGTTGATGTAGATTATGCAGCATAAAATAATCTTTTTATTTTCCTCATCACCATCTATAACACTATTCAATTTCGTAAGGGGGGGGGGGGGGCAGTGCTGACAGTGTGCATCACCCATTGCACTGAAGGACTATATTAGGGTCTTCAATCCTGTCTGCTCCTGATTTTTAGTGTTCGGCTTTACCTCCATCCCAGATTTCTGTCTTTCCCCATGCTATCCAACCTTTTGAATTTCAGCCCAATTGCACCATGGCGCTGAAGAGCCTCCTATTATTATTATTATTATTATTATTATTATTATTATTATTATTATTATTATTACTTGCTAAGCTACAACCATAGTTGAAAAAGGATGCTATAAGCCCATGGCTCCAACAGAGAAAATAGCCCAGTGAGGAAAGGAAACAAGAAAAATAAAATATTTTAAGAACAGCAACAACACCAAAATGAATCTTTCCTATTTGATCTATAAGAACTCCAACAAAACAAGAGGAAGAGAAACAAGATAGAAAAGCGTGCCCGAGTGCACCCTCAAGTAAGAGAATTCTAACCCAAGACAGTGGAAGACCATGGTACGAATTCATCTGAAAGATTTCCTGAAATATACAGAACTTCTGGATCATCTGTCCAGCCCCTGGAGGAATGGAAAACAAGCAGAGGGCGACAGAATTTTTATTAAATATATGAAGGAAAAAGTCAGTGATGTTTAAATAGTAGGCCTACCGGAAGGCCTGAAAAAAATGCCCATGATCATCTGTGGGAATGAGAGCACGGATGTGTGCTTAAGTGGAAATTTAAGAGGGAATTATTATTTGTTTTTAAGTGTATATTGAAGAAAGTTTCTTTTCTGTGAGGAAATAGAAATCGGTAAGATATACTATATGCTTTTTTACTGTTTCTTTTATTATAAACATAAATATATGTTATCCCTTACCAAATTAGCCTAAACGCTGAATTACAAATTAAATAAATGGAAAATTTAACTCATAGAAATGACAAATACAAATAAAACTCATTATAACCAAAATGACAATAGACTGACTGAGATAAAAAGAAGATTTTGTAAAATAAATTAGAAAGCAACAAAGCAACTATAGCAGCCCAGTTGTGGAAAGATGGTGTGTGATAGAGATTATTGGTGAAATGGTCGTCTAGGAAGTATTTCTTACATACTCTCTCTCTCTCTCTCTCTCTCTCTCTCTCTCTCTCTCTCTCTCCTCTCTCTCTCTCTCTCTCTCTCTCTCTCTCTCACATTCATTTCTGTTCTCTAGTTTGCAATTTGGCTTTCGCAAAGGTCATTGCCGGACTAACAATATCCAATGCTAACAGAAATCCCTTGATTTGGATTAGGACGTTCTTATGATTGGCCTTGGTTTTAGTGCTGAATTTGACCGTGTTAATCATGAGGCCCTTGTTTCCATACTCAAACAGTTGGGAGAAGGTGGTGATTTTTAGTATCATTATTGAATTTTATAGTGTTACATTGCAGAGTTGTTGTTGATGGGCACCATAGTGAGTATAGGAATGTCATATCTGGTGTTCCTCAGGGTAGCGTTCTTGGCCCATTACTTTTCATACTAAATACACATGATACGTGGTTTGGCATAGATAAAAAGATCGTGGCATATGCAGATGATGCTACTCTCTTTGCTGCAATTCCATCTCCTAAATGTAGATCTGGGATTGCTGAATCTCTTAAGAGATATCTAGCTAAAATTAGTTCATGATGAAAATTATAGGGCATGAAGTTGAATCTTAAGTATGTCGGGGACAGTGGCTGCTCAATATTAAGATTTCTACATTTATAATGTTTCTTTAACGTTATACGACTACTTGAAAATTCTAGGTGTGATTCTTCATTGCAAATTTACTCTTAAGAAACATTCCATCCGTTTCTTCCTCATTTGCCAAAAAAAAGGGCTTATTGGGAGTCTTAAGATTTTTGGTGATTTTTCTATTCTGATGAAGTGCTACATTATGTATTTTCTTAGAGGCCTCAGATGCAGGTTTTGCTCTACAGTGTCTGGGAGAGAGAGAGAGAGAGAGAGAGAGAGAGAGAGAGAGAGAGAGAGAGAGAGAGAGAGAGAGAGATAACTCACCACCTTTAATTGTGTTATGTGTTTCTTAGTGGTCTCAGATGTAAGTTGTAATGGACCCTCGGTAGAGAGAGAGAGAGAGAGAGAGAGAGAGAGAGAGAGAGAGAGAGAATTGCTACATTTAACTGTGCGTTATGTGTTTTCTTAGTGGTTTTAGATGCAAGTTGGACTCCTCAGTAGAGAGGGAAAAAACTTCCTACCCTTACCCTTAATTATACGACATTTGTTTTCATAGTGGTCTCAGATGCAAGTTGTACTCCTCAGAGAGAGAGAGAGAGAGAGAGAGAGAGAGAGAGAGAGAGAGAGAGAGAGAGAGAGAGAGATCGCCTTCTGCCTGCCTCTATTCAAATTCCGAGGGCGATGGAGGAAGGGAAATTGATTTTATTCCGCCACAATAGACTCCAGGAAATACTCCTCCTGGAACACTCCTTTTGAAGTATTCTCCTTTCCGGGAGTGTTTCATGTCAGGTACTCCTTACGGAACACTTTCTTCCCCCCTCTCCTTCCCATTTCCCCTCCCCTTCTCTCCCTCTCCCCCTTGCTCATTTAGCAAAGAATTCTCACTCCTCCCTTATGACAGGTGCTACCTTGTAATACTTGCAAGTGTCGAGGGCTCGTTTAGAGCACTTTAACACCTGATTATAGTTGCACTTTTCAAGAGTTTTTTATTTTTTGTAAATTTAGTTTTTTTTTTATTCTTACTCCTACTTTTTATTCTATTCATCAATTAGTCTAATCAATTTATTATTTTCACTATAGTTTGGTGGTTGCGCTTGATATGAACAATAATGTTTTTCACCATAGCAAGACTTTCTCAGACATTTTACGTAAAACCCATAAGTTTATATGACTTGAAAAATTATATTATACCTATTACATTACCATCTAAATTTTCCTAAAAATTTCTATAACAACATTAGTAAATCATACTTCTACAATTATTCAAAAGCCATTCTTTTTGCTGATAAAAATCATGAGCTTGTTCGATGATGGTTGTTAGAGTTTAATGAAAAATGTTTCATGAAAGTATTTAAAAAGTTTAATCACTTGTGCTTAATATTTATATCTATTAATGTCACGTGTGTTAGTGACAAACAGACATAGTGACACACACATATATATATATATATATATATATATATATATATATATATATATATATATATATATATATATACATATATATATATATATATGTATATATATACATATATGTATATATATATATATATATAATGTACGTGGGTGTATGTATGTTTATAATAGATATTTTTATCGAGTAAACTGTGTATACTAAACAAGCATGTACATACACACACCTACTTATATATGTATATATTATGTATATATACACATATACAATTATTATATAGAAAGAATTTATGGAGAGATCAGGAACCAATAAGACGAGAGGTATGGACACAGGTTGCATATATAGGGATGTATGGAGAGAGAGAGAGAGAGAGAGAGAGAGAGAGAGAGAGAGAGAGAGAGAGAGAGAGAGAGAGAGAGAGAGAGAGAGAGAGAGACTATGAAGGGAGGAGCGAGGGATTTGACAGGGAAATAGTCCTTTAGGCTTACCAACAGTTCCTAATCAATATGCATGCGTTGGTGTACATCCGGTGACGTGTACGTCGAATGGGTCCTAAAAAAAACACAATTTGGACACTGACGATCATTCGATCAAAGATGAAGTGTCAAATTCTATTTCAGCTGTTATTGGCGTTAACGTTTAATCCAGTAATATTAAGAGAGTAATATTGATAATATTGATAGAGTAATATTAGTAATATTAAAAGAGTTATAGGGTAATATTAATAATATTGATAGAGTAATATTAATAATATTAAAAGAGTAATAGAGTAATATTAATAATATTGATAGAGTAATATTAATATTAAAAAAGTTATAGGGTAATATTAATAATATTGATAGTGTAATATTAATAATATTAAAAGAGTAATTGAGTAATATTAATGATGTTGATAGATTAATATTAATAATATTAAAAGAGTAATAGAGTGATATTAATAATCTTATTCTAAGTATGAAATTACCGTTGTTGTTTTAATGTCAATGTTAACTTATATAAAAAAAAGTATCAATATCAATATTGAAAGTAATAAGTTAACATTTAAATTAATACAACAACGGTAATTTCATGCTTAGATTAATATTACATCAGCAATATCAAATTCATTAACAACAAACATTAGTAATGTTTAAAACATTAGCACATTACGAGAATACAATTGTTTTAGTTGGCTTCATTTTAGGAATTGATGTTCATCTTTCAAGTTAGTTTCTTCGGTTTTTATGGGAATGTTATATACAGTAACTGATTGAGACCATACTGTTATTAAAAAAAAATATTAGTAAATAAAAAATTATCATGTTTATATAAGAAAAAACAACAACAAATGCAGCCCGATTCTAGTCCATTGCATGACAAAGGCATCTGACATGTTCATATTCTTATCTGGGGTTTGGCCAGTCTTCATTAGCAACCTGGCCAATTGCGGATTGGTGATGAAGGGAGATTTTCGTCTCATCAGGAAACCAACCTAGTATGGCTGTCCCTGACTAATGCAGCTTTGCTGATTATAGCGATACATAAACCCTATCACCACATGAAGGTATCTCCACTCAGAAAGGGAAGCAAAATCAAAATTTACATTTCACTTTTAAGATCTATATTAACTTATGGGCACCAGTCGTGGTACAGCATTCTAACAACTGGTGTAAAATTTCTTGCCTTTGAGAGTAAAGCATTGAGAAGGATTTTGGGAGTCAAATGGCAGCAGCATATAACAAATGTGGCAATTCGTTAGGTGGGCTGGGGTGCCCAATGTGAACGATATATTAAGATTATCAAGATGGGGATGGATGGGACATGTTTTAAGAAGGGAATATGAGTTAGTATAGGATGTATCTAATTGGAAGCTGCTGGGTAGGAGAGGACGTGGTAGACCAAGAGAAACGTGGCTCATGACAATGCGAAGGGAGGTTGGATCTGAGAATTGGGTTGAGCTCAGAGAGATGGCACAGGAAATAGACATAAGGCGTGAATTCATTGAGGCCCCTATGTATCCTAGGAAATTATAATATATATATATATATATATATATATATATAATATTATATTATATATATATATATATAATATATATTTCTCTATATGGTTTGTCCCCATTTCCATGATCTTATATGTATACACCTTTTTAATAATATATACCATGCTTAATAGTAATATTAAAATCATAGCTATTTCTATAAGTTTTATGCTAATATCATTAGAATTGTTTATTGCTAGCAGAATTAGCACTTATTACGTATGAAAAATCATAGCAAAACTTAATGGGCAACCTTCAAAATCCCTACCATGTTGTTTATTTATTTGCATTGTAAAAAGGCGATTACCCCTAACATTTGCATCAATGAAAATCATTCAAATAATCAATTACAATAACATTACAAGTCAAAACTGAAGCTTGAATAACAGCGATGACCAACCCTTTCTCAATTTCCACGGTCAATAAGACGAATCCTTAAGCTGCGGTCA
>NC_090762.1:21275239-21277739 GCF_036898095.1 Palaemon carinicauda
TAAAAACTTCTGTTTATTTATGAAAGTCTAGTTAGTGACTAAACGGAGGTAAGAGTAAATTAAGCTAAAGGAAAGATACGGTCGCCTTTTTTTAGTATTCTTAAAAATACATCCATATATGATGCTTATATTTCATTACGTTGTTGTTATTGGTGTTATTTGACAATTGCCAAACACGGATTCTTACCTCTAATAAGGACGAAGATGCAAAGACTTGATCTGCTCATTTAAGGTCTAATGCATTTGTCCTCTCTTTCCTTCAAGACACACACACATATGTATATATATATATATATATATATATATATTTATACAGTATATATATATATATATATATATATAGTTTATATGATTGAGTTTACGCACACGCATATATATGGGTATATATACATGTGTATATATATATATATATATACATATACTCAGTATATATATATATATATATATATGTGTGTGTGTGTGTGTATATATATATGAATATATACATACATATATAGATAAATCGATGATACTATATATATACATATATATGTTTATATATAAACTCATATATATATATATATATATATGTATATATATATATATATATATATATAGACATAAACACATTTCATTTATATTTATATGTGTGAGTATGAGTGTATATGTCAGATGAAAATAAATATGCATAAATACATAAAAATAATTTTACTTATATATATGCATACACAAGCTCATATTTTTATGCATATATATATATATATATATATACTCGGATAGATATGCATACACACATATAGATACATTTAAACTAATACCGTACATGTTTATATACACGCATATAGATAGATATACACAAATACATCTATTTATATATACACATATAGATACATTCAACGTATGTATTCATTCACATACACACACACTTTCCTACACACATTATTTTTTATCTATATATAGATGGATAAATATAGATATACGGAGATGCATGTATATAGTTTATACAAATATACACAAATACACCTATTTATATGTATGTATATATATATATATATATATATATAATTATGTATAAATACAGTGCACTGTATATATTCACATTAATATATATATATATATATATATATATGTGTGTGTGTGTGTGTGTGTGTGTGTGTATGTATGTGTATGTATATAGCCTATATTTGCGTACGCAGAGAGAGAGAGAGAGAGAGAGAGAGAGAGAGAGAGAGAGTAACTGTAAAGCGTCACCTAGGCCGGGGCACGAGGGCGGGAGATCAAATTTGCAACGGTCATCAGAGGCAAAAGGTTAAATTGTTGTTCCCTAACTGAGGGGCGGTATCTGCTTTGATTGCTCTGTCAACGTGTTTATGTTATTGCACTTAGTTGTCAATTGTTTGTTTCTTTTATTTGTTCGTTTCTCTACGCCGTTTTATCATAGGAATTGCTTCGTCATTTTGCGTGGGGTTGGTTTGGGAAGTGGATTAACTAGTATGTTATTGGTATTTGATATCAATATGGGTAAGATTTGCAGCGAATGTTTTTATGTTGAACAGGCTGACATAAGTCTCTTCTTATAGTTTATCTATGAAAGATATGTTTTAATGTAACTGTTCTTAAAATATTTCATGTTAATATTTCATTCTGATCTTTTAGAGTATTTATTTCCTTATTTCCTTTCCTCATTGTGCTATTTTCCCTGTTGGATCCCCTGATTTTATAGCATCCTGCTTTCCCAACTAGGGTTGTAGCTTAGCTAGTAATAATAATAATAATAATAATAATAATAATAATAATAATAATAATAATAATAATAATAATAATAATAATAAAAGGAGGTAATGTTTATATACAAATATTATTAACGTTACCTCTGTTTATTTACGATTGATATGATATTTAATCGTCGTATCACCAATTAGAAAACTTTAAATACTTAATTATCATAATTATTCGTTATTACCTTTTTATTTACTTTTTCATCCTTTCAATGTTCTTTTGATTTACGCAATTCAATGGAAGTAACAAGTGTCGATTTTCCTCGAGTTAACTATGTAGTAAATGAATTATTGTAGAAAATTCCAATTAGAGTTGTTTATTATTATTATTATTATTATTATTATTATTATTATTATAAATATGATAATTATTATTATTATTATTATTACTATTATTATTATTATTATTATTATTATTATTATTATTATTATTATTATTATTATATACTACTCACTAAGCTACAACTGTAGTTAGAAATGTAGGATGCCATAAGCCCAAGGGTTCCAACAAGGAAAAATAGCCCAGTGATGAAAGGAAACAATGAAATAAAGTATCTACAAGAGAAGTAATGGACAATTAAAATAAGATAAGATATCTTATAGAAGACCCTTTGCGTTTTATAATCGTTTGAAGGGTAAATTTATATCGGGAATAGCTTTTCGTATTGTATAATGTATAAAATCTGAAAGAGTCTTTTATTTCATATACTATTCTCTTGTTTATAAGCTTCTAAATTCCTAAA
>NC_090762.1:21282739-21285239 GCF_036898095.1 Palaemon carinicauda
TTCGACACAAAAGACTCTATCGAAATACGGCTAACGAACGACCAAGCTGGAAATAAAACTAATTTTGCTGGAGCTGATCAAATTACATAATTTGCTCTCGCACATCTTTTTAGCACAAATCAACAACTTGGCATTAGTGGACTTGTGCTAAAAAGATGTGCACAACAAAGTGTACAGTTTGAGTAGTACAAAAGACTATCGAAGTACGCCTAACTAATGACTTGAAAATATAACTAATTCGTGCTCGAGCTGTTTGAATTGTACAATTTGCTCGTGCACATCTTTTTCGCACAAGTTCACAACTTGGCATTGATCTCCTTGTTAAGGAGTTTTATAGCTGATAGGAAAGGTGGATGAAAGAAGAGTGATGGTAATTAGCTAGCTAACCATGCTAGGGAATGGTTTAGAAAGTTAAGTATTTGTAAGAGTAATGCAAAGCTGGATTATGTAACCACAAAAAGGCGTTTCATAGTAATAAAATGGCAAACTGTGAAATAATGAATTAAAGAGTATTAAATTGAAATAGATTAAGACAATTGTTTTGCTATGGGAATCCGCAGACCACGAGAACAAAAAAATTAAAGTGATTTTATCCAGATTACATATTGGTTATACGAGATTGACCCTTGGGTTTCTAATGTGTACAACTGATGAAATAGTGACCATGAGTAGTTAGTGTGACACGATTCTAACCATAAGACATATTAAACAAATGCTGAGTTTTCAGAAGACAAAGAAATCTATATTTCGATCAGAAAAGCATGTCTGACAATTTATCTGCTTCCGAGTGTTTGTTTTTAAGATTTTAACGTTTTTAATAAACAAAGGTTTGGTCGATAAAATTTAGATTTCTATTTATCGTAGACTTTTATCTCTAATTTATTTTGTATCACTCACATTTAATACACACACACACACACACATATATATATATATATATATATGTATATATATGTATGTATATATATATATATATATATGTATATATATATATATATATATATGTATATATAGCCCATTTTCTATGGCTTACTTGATATACAGTATATCACGGTTCAGGTATATGATATATATTACGATTTTTTCCTTCCCGAATTTATTCAGGGCATATCTCTTTGAATTGAGTTTGACTCATTAGGTTGACAAATCTCCCTTTTGATAATATTCACACAAGTTTATATCTCTAATAGTAGGTCGGAGCGTGAGTTTTGGGCAAGCAACCGCCCGGAGGTGTGGAGACATTGGTGTGAGGGGGTATGGCTGCTTACTAGGAAATTGACAAAGTTACTTTTTAAGATTTCACAATGGACGGAATCTCAGAACAGTGTTAATGTTTTCGTATTTAAGTTTTCCAAGTTGAAATGAACATCTGTTGCATAGGATCAATAAATATTCTGAAAATATATACTGCTACAAAATGAACGTCGATTTAGATGCAGTTGTGAATATAAAATACGCCCACATTTTAGATAAATTTTCTTTTCAGTTATTTCCTTTAAGGAGCAGAAACGTGTACGATATATATATATATATATATGTGTGTGTATATATATATGTATATATATATATATATGTATATATATATGTATATATATATATATATATACATATATATATATATATATATATGTGTGTGTATATATATATATATGTGTGTGTGTATATATATATGTATATATATATATATATGTATATATATATATGTATATATATATATATATATATATATATATATATATATATATATATATATATGTGTGTATATCATTAGCTGTTACTAGTCCACTGGCCAGATAGTACTACATTGGATTCGTCTCTCTGGTTACGGTTCATTTTCCCTTTGCCTACACATACACCGAATAGTCGGGCCTATTCTTTATATATTCTCCTATATCCTCATACACCTGACAACACTGAGATTACCAATCAATTCCTCTTCACCCAATGCGTTAACTAATGCACTATCATTGTTCAGTGGTCACTTTCCTCTAGGTAACGGTAGAAGAGACTCCTTAGCTAAGGAAAGCAGCTTTTCTAGGAGAAGGACTCTCCAAAATCAAACCATTGTTCTATAGTCTTGGGTAGTGCCATAGCCTCTGTACCGTGGTCTTCCACTGTCCGGGGTTAGAGTTCTCTTCCTAGAGGGTACAATCGGTACACTATTCCATTTTTTTTCTCTTCCTCTTGTTTTGGTAAATTTTTTTATAGTTTATTTATGAAAGATTTGTTTTATTATTGTTACTGTTCTTAAAATATATTATTTTCCCTTGTTTTCTTTCCTCACTGGGCTATTTTTCCCGTTGGAGCCCCTGGGCTTATAGCATCCGGCTTTTCCAACTAAAGATTGAACTTAGCAAGTAATAATAATAATAATAATAATAATAATAATAATAATAATAATAGAATATTCCAAGAAAGTCGTCAGTCTTTGTAACAGAGGAATCGATCCTAATGATGCCGGTGAAGAGGATTCTAAACTTCGTTGAAGTGTCGCGTCCTA
>NC_090762.1:21299384-21301884 GCF_036898095.1 Palaemon carinicauda
ATATATATATATATATATATATATATATATATATATATATATAATCAGTAGCCGTCAGTAGTCCAAGGAAGAACAAAGGCCTCAAACATGTCCTTTAACTTGCGTCTGTTTATGGTCTTTCTGTGCCAGTCCACGCTCGCAAAGTATCTTAGTTCGTCAATCCATAGTCTTCTCTCTTCCGCTGCTGCTTTTACAATCTCTAGGGACCCATTCTGTTTTCCTTAATGCTCGTCTATTGTCTGTCATTCTCATTATATGTCCATTTCTTTTTCTTACATGTTGTTAGAATATATATATATATATATATATATATATATATATATATATATATATATATATATATATATATATATATATATATATATATATATATATATATATAGTGTGTGTGTGTGTGTGTGTGTGTTTGTGTGTGTATATATATATATATATATATATATATATATATATATATATATATATATATATACATACATATATATATATATACATTTATATATTATGTATGTATATATGTGCATAAATGATGGTGACGGACATACAGACAGACGTACGACCCATCAGTAACAGCGTCCGCTAATGGTTTGATTTTTTACATTTTCCATTTTTTTTACATCGTTTCGACCCACTTTGAATAATGAGAAAATCAGCGATGTATCTTTTCATACCCATACAATTTTTTTGGTGATTTTTTTCCCGTTTTTTTTTTTTTTAGTGTGGGTTAGAGGGGTATATGCCTTTAGGCCTCTGATATATGATAGGATAGGTGGGGCCTTGTGTGAGGAACGCCATCGTTATCACATTGTATTTTCATTCAAATTTATCAGAGAGAGAGAGAGAGAGAGAGAGAGAGAGAGAGAGAGAGAGAGAGAGAGAGAGAGAGAGAGAGAGAGAGAGAGAGAGAGAGGAGGCACAGTAGACTAGGAAAAGTATTGAATGATAGTTCTAACATAAGAAGGTAATTTTGTAGAAAATAATGAGATACTTCGTAATTCCTACTTTATATAAGATGACCTTGATCATGAATGGCGGAGACATAAAACCCAAATTTATCGTCGGCAGAGTATCAATATCAACAAAGGAAAAATGATATATGATAAATGGCATATATTGAAAATCATAGAAAATAGAAAGTTTGGTAACTGCCTTCCATAGATATAACATCTTTTTTTCATCCGGAGAGATCTAAGGATATTAGGGGATATTCGTTTCCCAAGATGATGTTTCAATAGATGAAGATACTTTTAAAATCCCTTCAAATGTCTTAGTTATCATTACCTCTTATTTTATGAGATTCATACCGTCAACCTTTCTGCACCAAGCCAATAATTGGTACCTAGTTGTCACCAGTTCTAAAACGTGTTTCCTTCCGCTTTCGTACTGCTTCCGGAGCGCGCCCGCGGCGAGGTACACCCATTAGGTACGCCGTTTCAAGGACCCGAGCAGCGATCGCATTTCGTCTTAAACGTCCTTCCATGAAAACCTAACCCACTCCATTTCCATAGCATCTGCACATCACACAACGCCATTTAGAAGGAGCACTCCTAAGGTCCCTCACGCTTGGTTAAGTCTCCGTCCGGGCAGACCAGGAGGAGGAGGAGGAGAAGGAGGAGGAGGAGTCCTGCTGCTGCTGTTGCTTCTGCTGCTGCTGCTACTGCTACTTCTGGTGCTGATGCTGTTGGGGCGTGGTCTTCAACTTCCTCTTCCATTCTGCCTTGGAGAGATATATGAGGAGAGAGAGAGAGAGAGAGAGAGAGAGAGAGAGAGAGAGAGAGAGAGAGAGAGAGAGAGAGAGAGATGATCTTCCTATGTGTATTGCTCTTTAACCAACTCTCCTATTTTCCTGCCATTAATACTTTGTGATATCTGTATTTATCTATTTCATACCTATGTATTTTTGTTCATATATTTTGAATTCGTGTAATTGTAAATATATATATATATATATATATATATATATATATATATATATATATATATATATATATATATATATATAGATGCATTCCAGGATCTCATTATTTTTATCATTTCCCTTGATACTGTTAGTCAAATATAATGGCTCTATAATCTTAGGTGAACTATATTTTCTAAAATGTATTTTCTATTTTGAAATTTTTTTTTGTCAGTTTTCTACAACGTAATCATTGTAATCATCGGATTTCTTTGTTTTATTATTATTATTATTATTAGTAGTAGTAGTAGTAGTAGTAGTAGTAGTAGTAGTAGTAGTAGTAGTAGTTAAGCAACAATCCTAGTTGGAAACGCAAGAAGCTATAAGCCCAGGGGCTCCAACGGGGAAAAATAGCCCATTGAGGAAAGGAAATAAGGAAATAAATAAACGATATATATATATATATATATATATATATATATATATATATATATACATATATATATATATATATATATATATATATATATATATTATATATATATATATATATATATATATATATATATATATATATATATGTTTATGTATGTATATATATGTATA
>NC_090762.1:21311884-21316884 GCF_036898095.1 Palaemon carinicauda
CAAGGTATGTCTACTCCCTAAATAGTCACTAGTATCGCTTCTCAGCGCCCCATGCGAAGTCCCCTCATTTCCCTAGAACTGAATACCCCCCCACCCTCACTCGCTTTATATATATGTGTATGTATATATTTCCCCCCCATTCCCCCGAATCGTATCCCCTAGTGCCTTAAACCTATATTAGACATGGTAGGAAAAACCGGGGTCCGGGACTCCCCCCACCCCTGGGAACTGGAAAATATCGCTCCTGTTTTATTGGAGCGTCGATTCGAAAAGTAGGAGGAGTGGGAGGGGGATGTAAAGGGGGTGGGGTTAGGGCAGGGGATGCTGTAGGGGTATGTGGGGAGATAGAGGTGGAATGGTTTGGGGGATAAAAGATGTGTTTTTTTGGGGGTGGAGGAGGGGAGGGGTACAAGGGGAGACTCGGACAGAAGCAGGGACGTAGCTTGAGATTTGGAGGACGAAAATGAAGAAAGGTTTGTGTGTGAGAGAGAGAGAGAGAGAGAGAGAGAGAGAGAGAGAGAGGATAAAAAAACCCAATGGAAAAATAATGAAAGGGAAAAAAGTAGGAGGAACCGTGGAGAAAAAAAAAGTGATGTAGTGGGAGGGATGAGGGAGGAAATGTCGTAAAGTGACAATTAGCATTATGTAGATAAGAAGGAAAAAAAAAATAAAAAAAGTTCTTAGGACGAGTGGGCCATTTCTTTTTAATAAATAAGGAGATGGGGGAAGAGGTAAAAATGTCTAATCAATAAAAAAATTAAAACTTTTAAAGATGAAATGAAGAGTGAATGTATAATGTATTATGGCGTCACATCTGTAGTGGTCATCTAAGCCGTGCCCTTACAACAAAATTAATGTGTAAATATGTTGATAAAATTGGTCGAATGCACCGCATGGAGTAAATTTAGGAGACCAATAAATAAAAAAACTAATTTATAATGAATTATGACGTTTAAAATGATTAAAATTGTGGCGATGAAGCTGTTCACAAACAAACAAAAACAAACACACACACATACACACACACAAACAGGGAGTAAAACATAACCTTCATCCGACTTCGGTGGCGTACATAATGATATCGTATTTCATAGGCAAACTTAACAGAAAAGTAGAACTAGAGTGTAACAAAAAAAATACATATATATATTAAAATTCTCCATCAGCATAAAAAAAAGGTGAAAGTCAAAAGGCGAAAGCTACGACTGACAAAGGATTGACCGAGTTGCAGACGTTGCATTTTGCATCTGATGGCGTTCCTGACCAAGTCTTTGAAGTCGTTTCGAAGGAGACTTGGAGGGACAGATTGCCTATGTGATTTCTTGCGTCTTTTTCCGACGTTGTTCTGAAATAAGAAAGATTTTGATAATGGTGATTTTTTTTTTTATTCTTTTCTTTTATGGAATATACGTGAAAAATTCATAATACATTATATTTCTTTTTTAAGAGCTTTTCCTGCAAAAGTACATAAGTAACAACAACAATAACAACAACAACAACAACAATAATAATAATAATAATAATAATAATAATAATAATAATAATAATAATAAATATTATTATTATTATTATTATTATTATTGTTATTATTATTATTATTATTATTATTATTATTTGACCTCTAGCTAAGCTACAACCCTAGTTGGAAAAACATGATGCTATAAACCCAAGGGCTCCAACAGGAAAAAATAGCCCAGTGACGAAAGGAAACAAGGAAATAAAGTCTTTTTAGGGATTAATTTGAGTGATGTTCGAAGAGTAAAGGCCCTTGCTGGCATAAGGCCAGCTTAATCTACATGATGAGGGTTATTGCATATTAAATAAAATGACAGATAGGAATTGGAGGTAGACTATTTTATTTCTTGAAAATTTGAAATATTGATAAATTAAATAATAATTCTAAACTACACAAAAAACATATAGAAAAATAAATAAAGATGAAAAAACTTGACACATAATATACTGTATATGAAATAAGTAGAAAAATTCTTAATGATACTTAAAAACAATTTATCTCAACCGTGGAGAAAAGATCTGAGAGAGAGAGAGAGAGAGAGAGAGAGAGAGAGAGAGAGAGAGATGAAAACTTGTTCTCTGAAGAACGAGAGGACACGACAGGCCATTTGATCTGAGAATCTCTCTCTCTCTCTCTCTCTCTCTCTCTCTCTCTCTCTCTCAACCTTTAGAAATAGAAAAGAACCAGTTAGGCGTCCTTGTATAGTTGTGGGAGGTTTTAAGATGGGCTGAACCACTGGGTAGGAATAGGGGGGAGGGGGGGGGGGGGTTGCATCCCAGAGGCCAGTCCCTGCTTTGTATGCGTGTGGGTGGGTGGGTAGGTGGCGTAGATTCACCATTGAGACTCAATTTGCATGTCTTCCGTGTCTGAATGAATAGTGAAGGATTTACAGGATTATTATTATTATTTTACTGGTACTGGGTAGTTTTCCACAATATACATTGTACATTTTTCAAATAAATTTTTTACAAATTAGAATAAGGGGACACGGATAGATAGATAGATAGATAGATAGATAGATAGGTAACGGCAAATTCTATATTAGATAGATAGATAGATAGCTAGTTAACTATTAATTCTATTCGGTAATTTCCACAATAAAGAAATGTCAGTTCTCAACCCTGCTTGTGAAATATGTTCGAATCCTAGATTTTGGTTTATTTCTTTTTTCTTTTTTTTCATATTCATTACAGTTAAATATTGATTTCATTCATGCCCGCTTGTTCATTTCCTTGTAAATTAAACTTATTTTTTCTTCCCCAACATAAAACATTAATTTCCTTCATGACTTTGCACCGGCATTATCGTTCACGTTGCTCGCCTTAACCCTACTACCGAAGACATGCCCGCCCTCCCTATACAATCCTCCATAAGCAGGCTTAAGCATTTTGCACTCCCTTCCCTCCAAAGACCCACGTACATAGGAACTGGTATATATATAAAGTGAGCCTGTCCGTGTTCATTGTATATGTGTGTATGTGCGTTCACAAAGGACAGCAGAGAACACCTGACCTTGGTACAAAGAAGTCTCGTTTAGCGGAACCGGTTCTGAAAGGTCTTTGTACAGGTGATGGAGATATTCGGTCTTCCATGGGTGGTTCTTAAGAGAACAAACTCGACGTTGGTCATATGAACGTTTCTGGGACTAAGCTTGATTGCCGCTCTTCTAGAGCAGGGCTTCTTAACCTGGGGTACACATGCACCCAGTGGTACAGTCGCCTTCAATAATTCTGGTACACCCACAGAGGAAACAAGATGTCAGTGTACCGGAATTAATGAAGGCAACTGTACATGTTTATTCTTCAGGGGGTATATTGGATCTGAGAAAATTGGCACTACTGCGCAATACTTGATGTAATCTGCATTGGGATTGAATAATAGAATTATATGTACAATATAAGTTTCCTAGCTTCTTGTTTTTTCATCCTCATTTAAGGGGTACACGGGAATCTATGGAAAATACCCAATGGGTACAGGAGGACACCTGTCCTAGAGCAAGTATGATCAATGCCTTACAGCCGAAGCTAAATATCCTCTTGTTTAGGTTTTTCTGTTTTCCAATTTGATTTCCTTGAGAAATTTTACCTTTTAATCTATTCTACTTTCGTGGCAAATTTTCGATACGATTATAAAAATGTCCGTTGATTTATCTTTCTTAGGGATCATGAATAATTTCTAAGTTCATCTTTTATATATTCTTTTTAACGTCAGTTACTTATTTCTAATAATTTCCAATCTTGTCGGCTCTTTCCAAGCTAGTTTTAACAACTACCATAATTATTCTGACATTCAAATTTCCCATTTTTATTTAAGTCTCCTCGAAAGTTCTTTTTCTACTTACTGGTGTCATCTTCATTTTTCTTCATACTGTTTCTTTTATTACCTTATTAGATCTACCCCTTTGGAAATGTTTTTATTTTTTGTATCTGATTACCATTAAGTCTGTAATCTTGCCTGCTTTTAATTTCTTCTATGATATGCATATTAAAGATCATTCGGATTTACTCTTGTTTTTAAACTTGAATTTGTTGGAAAGGCAGCAAGTACCACCTGATATGCTTGAAAAAAAAATAGCAATTTACGTTTGAAATGCATTGAATTTGCAGCAAATAAGACGTAGAACGTTTGAAATTGCGGTAAATGACACCCTATATACGTTGAGTGCGCAGCAAATGACACGTAAAACGTGTTGAAATTACGATAAATGATGCCTAAAGTACGTTGAGTCTGTATCAAATGACATGTAAGTCATATTGAAATTATGGTAAATGATACGTAAAATATGTTGAGTGTGCAGCAAATAACACGTAAAATTTGTTGAAATTGCGATAAATAACATTCAACATGGGCATAATCTTTGGTGAAACGTTTCTATAATCATTTAAAACTGCAATAGATTCAACCTAAAGTGTTTTGAAACTTCTACTTATTAGAACTAAAATGTATTGAAATTTCGTTATATAACCTAATTCTTTTTAAATGCTGATAAACGACAAATAACGATTTGAAATGGCTTGGTGTTGAAATTGCGAGAACGTATACCCAATTTGTGGTTAACTTCGCGGTAAATAACAGTTGTGTTACAATGGAGATAAATTTCACAACTTGTAGTAGAGTGGAAAAAGCTTTTCGACATTTCTTAGATTGATTTGAAATTCGCTTCGAAAAGGGGCTAAGAAACCATACCTATTAATCTGTATAGCACTAACGATAAATAAAGTATGCAATATATTGCGCGTATTTATATATACGTATTTTAAGGACAATAAGGATACCCAGACGCTTTCATATTTGTAAGTTTTACGAATGCTTAACATTTTAGCATTTGCCAATGTCTTTTTCCCATTAATTGCATTAATTTTGTAGAAGTAGAGAAATTATTGATGTTATATAAAAGCATTTGACTGTACTGTAGGGTACTGTGAATAACATCATCATCAAAATATTCATTGAACGTTATTAATATTAATTATTGAAGGAATTA
>NC_090762.1:21321884-21324384 GCF_036898095.1 Palaemon carinicauda
CCAGACATTTAGGCTACCGCTTTTTTAATGCAAATTTTTAACATTGCTGAAACTTATAGAAGAAAATGAAAATAGAATCACTCGATCGCTCTGAATCCCTCGTTTCTGCAACTGGAAAATAATAATAATGGATTTCGCTGGAAGCCATCATCGCCTTCTCCTTACATAGACGCACTTATATGTAAAAGGTTATCGACGTCGTCGCCAGTTACACAGAGAAAGGCCGTTCCAGACATATTGCTGCGGCGGTGACTAGCATCAGGTTCCAGATTTCCATGGAATAGATGAAACACGAGAGAGAGAGAGAGAGAGAGAGAGAGAGAGAGAGAGATATGTCAATGGAACCCGGAATTCAGCTTCTAGAGTGATTTTCCAGCTACAGGGATATTCCAGACACGTCCAGGAGGGGGGCGTCACGCCCTTGGACACAAGCAAGCTTGGAAGAGGGGAGGGAGATCCGGGGGTGGTGGTGAAGGGCTGGTCGGTGATATATCGGGGTAGGGGTAAGGGTAGGGGAGGGAGACAGTTGTTGGAGAGCCTGCGGAAGTGTACAGCGTTTCCTGTGGCATTAGGCGAGCAATTAAGCCGTTATTACACACGTAATTCCAGAGGTCCCCCCGCCCACCGGAGGGCTTAGCAGTGACCATGGTGCGACAACATATCCCGCCATCAATCGTATGGTGATGATGATGATAATGATGGTGATGGTAGATGGTGCGGATAATGGTGAGATTTTCAGTGACAGATTGTCCGGTGGTATCATGGAAAATATCCTGCTACATAGAGAATGTAAAATATAGATTTTTGCTAATGTTATAATGCTATGTGGGTTGTTTAGGGACAAATAAACATGTTAATTCTTATGCAAAATACAATAATTAATTGTATTAATGATAATCATGATAATAATTAAAAGATTTAATCTGAGATCAAAACTATGAAAATAAATCTACGAAATCCCAAAAATAACTATAAGATATATCTATCTTGCGCATATGATAATAAGCTAGCCACTAATTGCACGCAATGCAAGACAAGAGAGAGAGAGAGAGAGAGAGAGAGAGAGAGAGCAGGGAGCCGTATCATAATGTTTATCCTGGAGCACATTGTTTCGAATGTATAGTCTCCATTTATCCCACGCATTGTTCCGGGGCGATTTCGAAAATATGAAAAAAAAAAAAAAAAACTAAAAAGAAAAACAAATAAAGATTTAGGGAAGGACTACCAATTCACCTCAAAGACACGGAACGAACAGCAACAGCATTTCGGGCGAATTTTTCCCCTTCCCTGCTCTCTCTCTCTCTCTCTCTCTCTCTCTCTCTCTCTCTTTAATAATAATGCGAGATGTGTGGGGACCGAACACCAAATACGACAATAGGACACATTCATTAAGGAAAACCAGCATCAATTGCGAGCCCTGGACCCTACGCCTGCTTCTGACGGGACACCCCTCCCCCCTCCCTCCACCCCCTCCTACCCTTCTCAAACCATCCAAGATGCCAAATACACTACAATTATTTTTTTTTCTATTTTCATTATTTTTTGGCCTTCTCCTTTCAAAGTAAGGGAGAGTTAACCCCCCAGTCCCCTCTCCCCCAATCCAAAACCTTTTCCTGGCTCTCACTCGCAATCCGGCTCATTTCCACGGCATCTCAGCGTAATCCATCGCAACGCGAAGAATTGAAGGACGAGGAACACTCCCCCATATTTATTTCTAATTTGAGGGACTAACAAACATATATAAGATTAATGTAAAAAATCCCAAATGCTGCAGACGATGCCAGAATTCGCTGGTGCGTTTAACAAACACCAAAGTCCCTTTATTTGCCTTCCGAAGATATATGGAAACCCGAGCTATTAAAGCTTAAATTCCAGTGTGTACAGAAAATCCTATAACTTTTCCTCTTATGCGCATATAATACGAAATAAAATATATATCAATAGAGCATCTATTTGGTAATATAGAGTGGACAGCACGTCATAAGCCCCGCCTCCTGAACTGTGATTGGTGGACGGTGACCAGCGCTCGGGACAGGGGCGGAGACGCTTGGCCACTCCCCGTCCTGACACATACAACGAATTCAGTAAATACGTAGCCTTCGCCGAAGTAAGAGTCACTGATTCGCGCTCCCTCTACACAACGCCTCTTCAATTAATGATGTCTATGGCCCTTTGGGATAATTATCAATATGACTGATATATGGTCAGGCTTTATTATATCATCGATTAGTACTTCAGCCCCGCATTAAAACTAATATCAGACCTTAGTAACTGATTTCAAGTTTTCTTTGTTTACGTTCGGACTGACACCTTTCCACATGTATTTTTGCATGCACAGTGTGGGAAATCAGTTTTCACAGTCTATTGTAACTGTAGAAATACAGACAGTTTATGTCTTTGTTGCATTTTGAGTTGAATAACGTCCGTTATCTCAACATAAAACATAACGATGTCTTATCATATTCAATGCTTATTAATATATTCATATAATAACATTTCC
>NC_090762.1:21329384-21344384 GCF_036898095.1 Palaemon carinicauda
GTGTGTGTGTGTGTGTGTGCCTGTGAAATCCACAAGGAACAGGAAGGTAAAAGACCAGGTACCAAGCACTTTTCTGTATTACGTGCACTTCTTCAGGGTATAGAGGGTACATTTCCACTTTTTAACCTGTGTACGTAATACACTAAAGCCCTTGGTACCTGGTCTTTCACTTTTATGTTTCCTGTGGACTTTACACTTAGATATTTGTTACGGGCAGTTTTGTGACTGATAAGTAATATGTATATATATATACATATATATATATATATATATATGTATATATTTATATATATATAAGTGTGTGTATGTATGTATGTATGTATGTATATATACAGAGAGAGAGAGAGAGAGAGAGAGAGAGAGAGAGAGAATATGCATATACACAAAGTGTGTTTTATTATTACATCTACACAAAAACCTATGTATATATATATATATATATAATGTATGTATGTGTATATGTGAAGTATATATGTATACATATATATATATATATATATATACATATGTATGCATCTATATATATGTTTATATATATACATATATATATATATATATATATTGTGTTTACATGTGTACATAGAGGTTGAATATATATGGGCCTACAGCTATTGTCATGCTTAAGCCCGGCTATTCTTACATCCATTTCATGATTCTCTTAAAGCCTGTACAAGTTGAGAGCATATTTTTTTTTTTTTTTTGCTTTTACAATAAAAATTTATATTTTTTCTTCCTTAATATGTTTTTCCTCATTAAGTATCTCTCGGGTCTGGTCAGCATGAGGTGGTCGTCAAATTGACATTTATTCAGTTATTGGCAACTTTCTTAACATACTAAGTAAAAAAAAATAGTTAAGGAATTAATAAAATAATTGTTTAGAGATGTAGATTAAATTAGGTTGTAAGAATTGATTAAGAATGAATGCTGAAAATGGCTCTCTTATAATTAGGTCACTGCCCCCCCCCCCCCCCCTGAACGCTATACGAACTCGCTTTTAAAGCTCGTCGTTGACAACATTGCGAAAGATTCCGGGACGTCAAAGTTTGAAATATGATTAAGATATAACTTTGTTAGGGCCAGACACCTGCTGGTAACTTTGAAGTAATGAATAAAATGATGATCTTGCAATGAAGGAAACATCCAATATCTTTTCTTTTATGTTTTGGGATAATTATCTTCACTGGAAATTTTACAAAGAAATTATATTAAATTTTTTTTTATTAAAATTATCTTTCGTTTATTTTTTCTATGATCTCAGATCTAGATAATTATTATTCTATTTTTCATTGTATTGTAATCTTGTTTTCAAGAACACCTGAAATGTATTGCGAAATGTATTAATGATATTGTCCATGGAAACTTCTGGGAAAATTTTAATTACCTTTACATAATTTGAATTCATACTTTTATCCTTCATTTTTCATGAAATAATATTTTCTAAACTTTATCTGAAGAAATAGTTTTACATACATCTTTCGTGTAATCCTGGGTATTGAACAATGTTGCATACGTAAAAATAGTAAACATATGACTATTTATTTGTCATCAGATTTGATCCGAATTATATTTTTATGAACTTTTTGCTGATGAACAAGAATTATTCACCGCTTGAAGTTATAGTTTTATTATTTATTTCATCTTATATTTTTCATTTTAATTAACTTAACCTCTCTCTCTCTCTCTCTCTCTCTCTCTCTCTCTCTCTCTCTCTCCATGACTAGTTACTCGTCTTTCTTTCTCACATATGTATGAGTCCGTAAGACTGAACACATGTAGGTTATTAGGACCATCTATTAGTAAATGTAAAAATAAAACACTGTTATTAATTCATTTGATTAATTCTAATGTAATTTAAATGTTCATGTAACTATATGGATAGGAATATGTTTATATGTTTATATCTGCATCAAAAAAATCATTATACACAAATAAATACATATCCGTAGACATATGAACATTCTCGGGATTGTGATGAAAATAATGGGAAAATTAGACCTTAGATATGTCTACAAAGAACAACTATTGCACTAAAAGAAACCCCGTTGGAAGGTATTGCCGTCAGTAAATATCTAATGGTGCACTGTATGCATAAGTGCTCCACTTTTTTATCTATCTATCTTACCTCCTCTTTATCTTCATTTCCTTAATGCTGAATAACAATCCGGGTCCCAGTGCTGGGTAATATACCTGAAAATCTTTAAATCATATCGATGGGAGGCGATAATCTTTGATTGGAATGAATTAAGTCTTTCCATGGGGAAAATTACTACATCCCTTTCATTGGGTGTAAAGGAATTGTCACTTTCAGTGAGAGAAAATGAATAAGTCCCTTTCAGTGAGGGAAAAATGAGTCCCTTTCGATGAGGAAAATAACTAAATTCCTTTCAATGGAAAAATAGACAAGTCCCTTTCGATGGGGAATATTACTAAATTCCTTTCAATGGGGTAAAGAAATTGTCACTTTCAATGGGGGAAAATGTCTAAGTCCCTTTCAATGGGGAGAAAATAAGTCCCTTTCAATGGTGAAAATAAAAAAGTCCCTTTCGATGGGGAAAATTACTAAATCCATTTCAATGGTGTAAAGGAATAGAGTTACTTTCAATGGAAAAAATTACAAAGTCCCTTTCGATGGGGTAAATTACGAAGACACTTTTAATGAGGAAAATTATTAAGTTCCTTTCAATGGAGAAGATGACTAAACCCCTTTCAGTGAGGTAAAGGACTTAAACCACTTTCAAAAGGGAAAATAGCAAAGTCCCTTTCGATGGGGAAAATATCTAATTCACACTCAATGGGAAAATTAACCTACAAAATCTATTTCAATGGGGGAAAAAGGCCTTTAGTCCTTTTCGATGGGGAAAATTGCTAGTCCCATCTGATAGGGAAAATATTCAAGTCCCATTCGGTTGGGAAATGATTAACTCATTTTCATTGGGGAAAATGTCTAAGTCCTTATCAATGGGGAAAGCACTTAATCACCTTTAATGGGGAAAATGACTAAATCCCTTCAAAGCGGGTACAAAACTTGAGTCATTTTCAATGAGGAAAATAACCAAATCCATTCCAAACGGGAAAATTACTAAATTAATTTTGATGGGGGAAATAACTAAGGGAAAAGGACTTAAGTCCATTTTGAAGAGGAAAATTACTAAGTCCCGTTCGATGTGGAAAATGACCAAGTCATTTTGGTGGAAAAAAATTACTAAGTCCACTTCAATGAGGAAAATAACAAAGTCCCTTTCGATGGGGAAGAATAAGTAGGTCCCTTTCGATGGGGGAAATGCCACAGTCCCATTTAATGAGGAAAATAACTCCAAGTCCCTTACGCTGGGGAGAGTATATAAGTCCCATTCGATGGGGATAATGACTAGGTCCCTTTCAATGGGAAAATTACTAAGTCCCCTTCGATAGGTAAAACAAGTAAGCCCCATTGAAAGGGGAAAGGCTTAAGCCCTTTTCTAAAGAGGAGATAATTAAGTTTATTTCAGCGAAGAAAATTACCCAAGTCCCTTTTGGTGGAGAAAATTAATAAGTAAGTCCCTTCCTATGGCGAAAAATAAGGCCTTTAAGGTGGGGAAAATTATTAAGTCCATTCGGTGGTGATAAGTACTTGAGTCCCTTTTAATTAGGAAAATGATTAAGTCCCTTTCGATTGGTAAAATATCTATGTTCCTTCCGAAGGGGGAAATGTCTCAAGTCCCTTTCATTGGGGGAAAGGACTGATAAAATAATTGTACAATTCAGGTTACAAAATCAGATAAGGATTCATGTGGCCTTCGGAATGAGGTAAGTATTAAAACATTCAGATTAAACTTCCATATTGATGATGTGACAGAGATCACTATAGCTAACACGGTGTCAGTGAATCTACTATTGTCGCAATAGTAGATTTACTGACGCCAGATAACTCACAGCCAATTAATCAAGGAAAATAGTAAAGGGGTTCCCTCTACCCGATTTCATTATCTAAAAGGTTTTGTTGAAAACGTGAGTTTCTAAAGGTTTAAAGGTCGCTCATGAATGGAAGAGGCTAGGGACAGTGACATTGCCCTAGCAATCAGGACAATGCCCTAGACACTAACCATATATTATATGATCAGCGCCCAAGCCAGGCTGTGGCTGTTGATGACTCAGTAGATAGACCTATAGGTTCACCCAAACCCCCCAACCTTAGCTCACAAGGAGGGTAAGATTGCAGACACTAATGGCACTAACGAATCTGAGCGGGACTCGAACCCCCGACTGGCAAACACCAGGCAGAGACGTTACCAATCAGGCCACAGCTTTTGATGTTCATGCAGCAAAGAGGTATAATATATATACAGTATATATATATATATATATATATATATAAATACGCTGATGAAATTAAAGATGAAATTAAAGATGAAATTAAGTTTCTTTATCTATTTGCTTTTGAAATCGTCGAAATCTGAAAAACTCTGCTGGTGGGGAGGCCTTGCTTTGATTCGTTCATTATTTGGCATAACGAATCTTCTGGATTGTGGCACTTCATACTGTTTCCTAACTGAAGGAAAAGAAAGTCCAGTAAACAGATATTAATTATATCATCCAGGTATAGGCTCTAGTCATTCAAGACTCAACGTCTATGGGTGCTTGACTTTTAGATTAGCGATGTTCAGAAGGAGCGTTGTTAAAACCTTGAGATTCCTGCCCCCCCCCCCCCCCAACAAATGGTGATCACTAATTGGATATATAGGAATATGAATCATTATCATAGGCGAATTGCAGGATTCATGTCTTTGGTCTCACTGTTAGTTCATCAGAATTCAGCATTTTAATGTACATAAATTACTCTTATCTGTGGTTTACCGTTTCAATATAATTTTTTTTTTTGGTCCCTTTAACTGCAAGTAATTTTTTATATGAATAATCATCAGCACTTTTTCTTATTGCTACTTATGTTATTTTCTAAGAATTATTTTAATCAGCTAATCGTGTAAGATATAAGATTGTTTGATATCAATGAATGCACTAAGCACCAAATTAGATAATTATTATGCAATAGTATCTAACAAAGATTGAAGGTAAAATGTTTCCATTTTTCAACGATGGAAATAATCTCATAATAACAAAATTAACAACGGTTTTCTTGTTCAATAGATATAACAGAAATCTTTAACATCACCACGATCTCATTTCCGTATACATATTTCATATCTTTTTCTAGAAAAAGAATAAAAAAAAAAAGCAATATAGAAATAAACATAGGAAAAGGACTAATAAATAAAGAAGCAAAGATTGAATAATTGTCTCACCTATTCAAGTTTTGCTTAATTACTTGTATTAGGGAGGGAGGCATCTTGAGAAGAGGACTCGTCTAGTAAGTAGCGAAATGGCTATACTTCTGTTGAAATGCAGTGTGGTGAGTAAGCCTATATAGCCAGCTGAGCTAGGCCAGAGCAGTGTGGTGTAAAGAGTAGGTAAAGAGGAGGGAGGGGAGTCTATTAAGGCAATGCTTAGAGGAAAGACCTGGTTCGGACAAGGCTTGCTGTTAAAAATGTGCTGTAAAAAAACACCGTAAAAATCCTGGAATAAATGTTGCCAGGCATTTACCGTTTTTAAAATGGATATATATTTACGTAGAGTGATATTATGGTTACCAAACCGTAAAAGATATTAACAAAATGGGGTAAAAATTACGGTCACTTGTATTTTACTGAAATACAGTTGATAAACGGTATATTTTTACGGATAATTTCGGATTAAAGTTGCGGTTTTTTTTTAACAGTGCTGTTCAACTTCGTTATGGCGTAAATTATCAACAAGCGGATGAAAATCAATTCAAAATTTGTGTAGTTATATGTCCTTCTCAAGGGACATGTCGAGAGATAGTGAGATACTAAAAGGCGTTTCATTATCATCATTATCACAATCGTCATTGGTGCAAAGGTCCAACAAGACGTGCTTATTCCCTAACCTGTGTTCGCCTGTTCTCAGAAACCGATTTAACTCCTTAAGTACCTGGTACCAATTAATTGATATTGATTTAGCTTTCATATTGCTACATCACCGTGATTTTATGTTATGTAAACGATATATTTTCATAGGACTCATCTCAGTTTGCTGAACATTTAAGATATATGAGACTGTTTTACAAGAGTTGGAGTGTTAGGAACTAGAGAAAGGACTATTGTAATATAGAAAATTGCTTAGTATAAATCACACGGCAGAATAGCTCCATTAAACAACGATGGGCATGATACTAATACAGATGAAAATAATTATCGATTCCACTAATAAGATATAAAAAAATAAAAAACTGAAGTGAGAATTGGAGAAGCAAAAGTTGAAAAGGTGATCCGGCAATTACTAATTGGGGAAGGAGGTTCCTTGAGAAGAGAACTCCTCAATAAGGTCCCCTTATGTCTAGTAAGTAGCGAAATAGCTACCTCTGTTGAAAGGCAGTGTGGCGAGTAAGCCTATATAGCCAGCTGAGCAAAGCCAGAGCAGTCGGGTGGAAGAGTAAGGTAAGAAGGGGAGGGGGGGGGGGGTGGGGGGGTGGGGGGGGGGTGAGGAGGCCGATTACGGGAATGCCAACAGAAGAGGCCTGTTGTGCCACTTATTTATGGTGCAAGTTATTAACAACTGGGGCGGGAAAATAAAGGAAAAATAGGATACTTATGTGTTCTCGTATGAGAGAGAGAGAGAGAGAGAGAGAGAGAGAGAGAGAGAGAGAGAGAGAGAGAGAGAGAGTTAAAATGTGGATTCTTGTGTTCTCGTATGAGAGAGAGAGAGAGAGAGAGAGAGAGAGAGAGAGAGAGAGAGAGAGAGAGAGAGAGAAATAAAATGTGGATACTTGTGTTTGCGAATGAGAGAGAGAGAGAGAGAGAGAGAGAGAGAGAGATGCGAAAGGTGTTTCAATATCATCATCATTGTCATCCTTGTTATGAAGACCTTACTCCTGGTCCCTTTCTGGTTCATCAGGGGGGCCTCTTTTTATTATGATTAATCCCCCAGCTGTGTTGTCCTCTTTCTAAGCACTTGATTAATTCGATGAGAAACCTATATCATTTCATCATCCTCTAAATCCAGGGTTCTCTTAGTATGTATTTATAAATCCAGGTGTTTATTTTATCTTCTCGTATTTCAGTCGTTTTGATATTTACTTGTAGGGGAAACATGACAGGAAATTATTAATAAATTAAAGGGAAAATGAAGTCATCACAAACGGACGAGTTAATAAGAAACAGTTTTAGATTGTGCTTCTGATCTTGTTTGGTGGCTTATACCAGCAGTATTGTTCCTTACTAGTAAGTCAGATAATCTTGAGTTGGGCATCCTGGGTCCATCCAACTAGCAAGGGTCGTTATGCTGGTTGCTGGTTGTCCAGCAACTTTACGTATTATCAGCATTCTTTCAGTATTATTATTATTATTATTATTATTATTATTATTATTATTATTATTATTATTATTATTATTATTATTATTATTACTTTCTAATCTACAACTTTAGTTGGAAAAGCAAGATGTAATAAGCCCCAGGGCTCCAACATGGAAAATTGCTCAGTTAGGAAAGGAAATAGGCTACAAGAAAAGTTTAACAATAACATTGAAATAAATGTATCACATATAAACTATAAAAACTTGCAAAATAACAAAAGGAAGAGAAATAAGATAGAATAGTGTGCTCGAGTGTACATCCAATTAAATGAAAATGCAAGAGGGAAAACAAATAATTAGTCCGAGGTGAGATCGACTCTGTTTATGGGAGTATAGGAGATTAGCTGATACAGTTCAATAACTGTGGGCTGTTGGAAGGTGTCAACATAAGCATGTAATGATTCTCCTTTGAGTTTCTTAAAATATCACACATAAAATTCACCATGGTAAATTATGCAGTAAAGCTCACACACACACACACACACACACACACACACACACACATATATATATAGTCTATATATATTATATATGTGTGTGTTTGTGTATGTACAATTCTTTCCTGTCACGCTTAGCAGCATTGCCAGACGTATTACTGCTCTGTCTCTTCCCGTCCCTCTGGTAAAGGGGAGAGGAATAGGCATATCCTTGTGGGGGGGGGGAGGGGGGGCAGGTGTTACCACGACAGGTACAATCGGGACACCACAATCTCCCACAAATTGCTAGGAAAGGGGGAGGGGGTGGGAAGGGTTGATATGTGTATGCGCGTGTGCGTTTGTGTGTGAATATCTATCTAAATATTTAGACGTCACTTGTGACAGTTCTGGTACACTAGTTAAATGATAATTAGCTTTTAAACCTATTTGCTTGTTTTCATATCTATTACGTCATCGTGAAAGTTTCTTTTAACTTTAACGAAACTCTCGTATCATTTGACCCAGGAGAATTCGAAGAGCAGGAGAGATATACGTTAACGCTTTATATTCCTATCACTTCCGTACCGTTGTTGTCTTGTATCAAATGATGCATTTGAATCTCGTTGTAATATTGCTTAGGTAAAGAAATATGTATAAACTATCATACTATTATGCAATCAGCAAAGATGAGAAACGTTCGCTACAGTTGCCTCTTATGTTATTACAAAGTACTAAATTACTTTATTATATAAAGCTTTTAATCAATACTTTAGTATTTACAATATTTCTATTCATTCACATATTAATTCACTAAATTATTTGTGGGTTTATTTAATCTAAACAAGCGGTTAATTGAAGGGCTTTTAGCCTTGTTATGACCTACTTGTTTAATTACATGAAAACAATGAATAAAATCAGCAGATCTAGGAACATAACACTTGTACAAATTGAAATATATAAAACGAAAATCCTTAATAGATTAACAGGCAGTTTGTTGACATTTAGAATCTGTTTATATTCTCTGGCGTTAAGAGAATATAACGAGGTAGCCAAGGTGGTCTTTTTCTGTGGGCTTCATTTACTGTCTTGATGTCTTGGTGTGTATATCGACAATTTTGTTCGTGCCAGTGATCTTTCATAGTGGCTTGGGTTCTCGTAATTCCGTCCTAAATAGCTGTGAACGAGTATATTAACTTGATATTTATGCAGCTCTGCTTACGTTTGCATTCAAGATTACCGAATACTTATCGAAATGGGAAGATCAGCCTTCTTCTGGTGTGGATTTTCTGTAAGTACCATGTGTGAAATTCTGAGGGAAAACGAATCAAAACAATGTTAGTTGATAGGTTTTTCGAATGGCAGGTCAAAGTATTTTTATTTTATTGTTAGTCTTTATATAAAGTTTTTCATCATCCGTTGTTGCCTTTAGCGTAGTATTTTGCGGAATTACTTTTTCAAGGAGAAATAAATCGTCATTTTAACTTTATATGTGAACTGAAATTCAAAGTAATTAAATGGATTATAGTTTAACTTACATTTAGATATAGAAATGAATATGCGTGGCGAAGAAGCTTCGTCGAAAAGCACAGATATAAGAGAATGTGGATAATCACTGTAAACCACCCAGCATTTCAGGCAGCGTCTCTCTCTCTCTCTCTCTCTCTCTCTCTCTCTCTCTCTCTCTCTCTCTCTCTCTCTCTCTCTCTCTCTAAGCTTAATCCACGAAGCCATACCCTTATTGTCTACTACCTAATTTGATTTCTACTAATCTGACCCTGTGTCCGCACCCGCCATATATTCTCGGTTCCTCTTCCTCCCTCTTTCCTCTAATTGCCTTTCGCTTTCTATCTGCCCTTACTCATTCTTGCTCACTTCGCTACTAGTGCTGCCTCTTATTTGCTATATCAATCAATTGTTATTTACTGTTACTGGCTGGTGGTATTACTATTTATTTCTGCCATTAGTTTTTACAAGGTATTGTCGGTTTTAGTTATTAGTACTTACTCCCATTTATCAGTATTAACAGTAACGCATTTAGTTGGTAATATTAAATTTCATTTGATATCATATGGTATTATTTATTACTATTTTAGTTACTAGTATTTAATGTCATTTGCATTATAAAGTATTATCTGTAACTTTTTCAGTTGTTATTATTAACTGCCGTTTGTTATCACAAGAGATTATCAGTTACTACTTTGCTACTATTATTTACTGCCATTCGGTATTACAAGGTAGGCTGCTATTCGTTGCTATTATAGTTACTAGTATTTTGTGACATTTGTTTTTATATGGTATTATTTGTTACTGTTTTATTTATTACTGTTGTCTGTCAATTGTTATTATTCATTTCTATGTTACTGTTTTCTGTTCTTTGTTACCATAGGGTAATATCCGTTGATATTTTATGTATAAGTATATTTGTTCCTTCCGGCAGTTCAAGGTATTATCGGTTCTGTTTGTGTCACTGGCATTTTCTGCCATATTATAAGGAATATATTATCCTTTTATATTACTGCCTCTCGTGGTTACTGCCATCTATTGGGTAGGATAGGGAATACTGTCAATGCTGTATTGCAATGACTACAATATAACCATAATTTGTACCCAAGGGTCTCTACAATGAAAGATGTTTTGTGCAGCATTTTAAAACAGAAGTAGAAAAAACAATAGATTTTAAGTTATAACTGATTAGGTATGCACGTATATTGTGGACACGATTAAATTTCATATCGAGATGCGTCAAAATTTAATAACACATATGGAATTCCGTCTTTTTAAAGTTTATATGATCGTTTTAAAGGAATCATGAGCAGTAATACTTCTTTAGAACATGTAATTCTTCCTTGATTTTGACCGGAGGTTCATTTTACAGCACTTTTTTTTTTTTCTTTTTTTTTTTTTTTTTTTTTTAAATAGCGCTGCTGGTATTGTCACGAGTTGGTGTTTTATCTATCAATCGTTCTAGATATCTATGTAATGATTCATCATTGTGAAGTCGAAGAACGTGATTAATATTAACAAATGTTAGATTGAAGAGATAAATCAAGATTTTCTGGTTTCTGAAGGTTTTCTCTGTGTTCGTTTGGAGTCTTGCATCAAATAAATACCTTGCTTATGCATTTGGCTAACTCTCTTGAGAAGCAGTTACATCCTTCCATCATAGTACGTTGACAGTTAATTTCCTTTTTTAGCAAAGGTGGGGAACTGATTTCATAAAACTGACTTATCTTTTGACGAAGCATTAATTACTTAACTTTTTCTACATTTTCCTTTTTTTAGAAAATGAGTAGAGAATAAATGTTTCCGTAATATAACTGGGTATTTTGAAATAGAAAACGAATGCTCTTACAACGCAATCATTTTAATATTTTATTGATATCTGTTATTGATATCTGGATCGTACTGCAAGAAGGCAACTTTTGTTAGTAAATATCTGACCTTCTCCGTTGCTTACTTAGGGGCCACCAACTAGGCCCTATCCCTATTTTGTAAATATGCTCAGCCTATTTTTGGTCAACATGGGATAGGACTTCATCATCATTTCCTCCTCCTACGCTTATTGACGCACGCAAAGGGCCTCGTTTAGATTTCAACAGTCATCCCTATCTTGAGCTTTTAAATCAATACTTCTCCATTCATCATTTCCCACTTCACGCTTCATAGTCCTCAGCCATGTAGTCCTGGGTCTTTCAAATCTTCTAGTACCTTGTGGAGCCCAGTGGAAAGTATGGTGAGTGCGAAGAGCATGCCTAAATCATCTCCATCTACCCCTTACCATGATCTTTAATTAGTTTATTTATACTTGGCTATTGTAGATTTCTCCTCCAATGATATTTCATCTTCCATTGCATATCGCGCTCTCATCCTCTCTGTCTTCCTTCCACGTATCTTAAGCCCAACCTCATGTGATATGTCAATCATTCTGGTGAACAAGCATTGCAAATCATATGGTGTTCTGCCAATAAGGACTACGCCAGCTGTATATTCTAGGTCAGCTAATTTCCGATTTCCAATCCAGTTCAATCTTGTTCCACCATCCCTAACTGTTCTATGAATTACAAAATCCATGAGGAGGATAAAAAACATAGGTGACAGCACATTCATTTTGAATACTCCACTGTTCACTGGAAATTAATTCGATAGGACTCCACTAACATTAACTTTGCACTTGCTAAGCCCATGAACAGACTTACTCAAATTTACATATTTAAGAGGAACTCCATCATAACGCCGGACTCCCCACAAAATTGGCTGGTACACACTATCTAAGGCTTTTTCATAGTTCACAAAGGCCATCTAAAGTGGATTCATATATTCTACACATTGTTGTGCAGCATATCATAAAATGAAAATTTTGTCTGTACAACTTCTATCTTTCTTAAATCCTGGCTGTTCATTTCTCATCTTTTCACCAATCTTTGTCTCTAGACTTGGGTCTTAGGTTAAGGAAATTTTATTAGTATTTGATGACAATTTAAAATGCAGTAACAGGTAAATCTGTTTATTTTTATATTCTTTAAATTCGAATGACGTTACCGGTAGTGTTTTTTTTTTTATTTATAGCTAAGGAAGAAAAATTAAAAACCGACCTGATGAAGTGCTTTTTGTTGGATAATTTAAACGGAGGTGGGGAAGGTTATAATCTATTAGCATTAAATTCTTAAGCACTGACCTTATCTGAAACAGAATTTCGCAGGAATTTTGCTTGTATCAATAGGTTTTTTCTACTTACGAATTATAATAATTAAAAAGAAACGATTCATCCTTCAATAAATAAGCCATTTAAGGATGACCAATCTCTAAGGGGCTGACTCAGTTAACTAAACTTACTCTCGCCAGCAGGAAAAGAGAGAGAGAGAGAGAGAGAGAGAGAGAGAGAGAGAGAGAGAGAGAGAGAGAGAGAGAGAGATTGGATAAATTGATAAGGTTATACACGATTTAATTACAGCAAAATTCATTGGGAATAATCTCAGACCATTAACAAGTACTGTATAGTAATGACGTACGTTACTGTTAATAAGTTTAAATGAGTCTTTACAGCCTCTCCATGCATTAGCTTCTTTTATTTTTAAAATATGATTATCGAGAATTAGGAAATTATAAGTATTTTCCTTTATGTTTTAAGATACGCAGAATACAATTAATTAAATCTTTCATAAATGTATCCACACAAACTTTAAATTTCTAGGTATTTATAACAAACCCAGTTAATGGTTTAGGTTACACTATATAAATTACGAATTTCCACTTAATTGTCCTATTGCCTTTTTCAATTTAAAGATTTCTAAAAGTTTCATTTTTATCTCAAATTCGAAAACACGTAAGAATATAACTTTTTAAATTATTAATTAATTAAAAGGTTTCTCTGTTTTAATTTGTAAGGTGCCATACCTATTATTCGATTAGTTTCTTTTGTGGATGTTTTCATAGCGTCATGGAATTAAGAAATACCATGTGAATCATAACACGATAAAAAGTGAAAGATAATAATTTAATTCTAAAATGGAAAACATTATTTTCAAATGTTGGTAGTTTGAATTTTTCATACTTGTGAAAAACTTGTCACTTTCATTTTCATTTTATTTATTAGATGGAAGTAAGGAACCCTTGTATTGATAATAATACCCTTTTATCATGATTTTTTTATATTTTCCGTTAATCTCATAAGATATTTCATTCATAGTATAGATATATTCTTTAGTCTCAATTTCGCAAAATCGCAACAAAATAACCAACATATATCGTTTTTCACCATAGCTTAAATTGGTCTACTGAAGTTTTCAAAACTCTACACATAGTGGTCATGATAATCTTCATCGTTCATAAGCAAATGCGTAGCTTTCATAACCATTTTTTATAATAACCTTGTAAAACAATACGGAAAACTAGCAATTTAAAAAAAAAAAAAATTATTCCATCTGACTGAAACCTGGCTGTTTCATCCCGTAGGCTCTTGCATCTTCAGAAAAGGGTCAGTTGCTATCCGTTGCTACCTCTCTTTATCGCTCGCTTCTTTAATCTTCCGTAAAGTTAATATTCTCATGAAATATAGAATAATTTTCCTTCTTTTATATTGGTGATTTTTTTCCTTTGAATGAAATCTTATTAGTTATAATTGAATTCGATATTCATAACAGGAAATTGCGCAGAATATTTTTGGTATGTAATATATTATAAAAATTGCATTATCCTTTCTCTTTTTTAGTATATATATATATATACATATAGTGTATATATATATATATATATATATATATATATATATATATATACTGTATATACAGATACACATATATATATGTTATATATATATATATATATATATATATATATATATATATATATATATATATATTTATATATATAATTATATATACTGTATATATATGTATATATATATATTTATATATATACTGTATATATATGTATATATATATATATATATATATATATATATATATATATATATATATATATATTTATATATATATATATGCTATATATATATATATATATATATATATATATATATATATATATATATATATATATATATATATATATATATATACATATCAAATGTCAGTTGTTACCCGGATTTCTGTTTGACATAATTGTTATAACTTGGAAGCCCCACATCTCGTTTCAGGAATAGTTATGGATGCTTATATGCTCAAATTCTGTCATCTAAAGACCAATGTTTCTGTGAACTTGTTAGTCATATTTGTTTATGTCTCTGCGAGCATTTTCTTTTACAAAATTACCCCAATTCACTTCCTTAAGGCTGTCTCAAGAGAAAGATGATGAACTCAAGTAATTGTTCAGTAATACAATCACATTTTAAAGAATAATAATGGATAAACTCCTTTATGGAAATTATAATCTATAGACCTTGTTTACACACCTGCACTGAAGGTTCATTTATGATTCACTTCTTACTTAGTGCACACATTCGTACTCTCAAGGTTTTATGAGCAATCCCTTTTTAACACTTCTTTTCATATTGTGTAGAATTATTTAGAATCTAGATAATTTTCTCCACTCTTGTAACTATTTCATATCACATAGCTTTCCTAGCATTCTACTTATCCTCAATCTCTCCACTGTATTTTGATTATAAACTTTTCATCAACGTATTGTTCTTCATTCTATTTACAAGAACAAAACATTTCCGA
>NC_090762.1:21349384-21354384 GCF_036898095.1 Palaemon carinicauda
CTTGCCACAGACGGCTCCCCTCGGGAAGTGAACCTACTTTGGGTACGACGTATACTCGAACCTGTCCGCGCTGCCATCCCCGATGTCAATACCTCCTTCATAAAGGACCTGATGACCAAAGTCAACCCCCTTATGGACAGCCCCATGACATGCTGGAGTAGCGACAAAGCCGCCCACCACCAACATATGCTGCCACCCGGTCACTCCCCAGCCAATGACCTCTACAACCACTTACTGGCACCCTCTGACGCCCGTCGGCTGCAGTTATGCTACTACTACTCCAGATTCATGTGTGTCCTCTTGTCATTGGCCAGAAAACTTATAAGAAGGCCACAACTTTTTACATGATCCAGGTACTGATGTTCGGTTTTTGGTAGACACTGGTTGTCATTCCCTTCTACCAATGTCACTCTCCAGGACACTAAGTAATCATTCTAAGCCTGCTAATGTCCGACTGGTAGCTACCAATGAATCTGAGATCCGCACTCACAGGTATGAGACACTCACTCTAACGTTTAGGATCGCCAAATACCACTGGAAGTTTCTTGTTGCCGACGTCTTGCCAATAATCGGTGCAGATTTCCTCGCCCATTTCCACCTAGTGGATGATTTGGCACATCGATGTTTAGTCTACACAGACTCATACTCATCGACACCTCTTCAACCCAACCCCTCCTATCTCACACTCCACCTCAGTGTACCCATGGATACCTACGCCCATCTTCTACCAGAACTTCGCCAAATGTCCACAGTTCTTGCCAGGCATGGTATTTGTAACCATATCAAGAGAGTGTGGCCCCCGCTGTTTGCCAGATTCAGGCGTCTGGCCCCGAATCATTTTGCTGCTACTAAATGAATGTTTGCCAAAATTAAAGAAATGGGCCGGTTTGAAAAGGCCTCAAGCCCATAGTCGTCACCCCCTACAAATAGTCCTGAAGAAGGATAACTCCCGGCCCCCTTGAGCGGATTACAGGCTTCTGAACATGCAGGCAGAACCGGATCACTAACCCCTCCCCAACATCGTTGACGTTACCTCCTACTTGCACAAAGTGAAGGTATTCTCTACTCTACCTCTGGAAGGGATATAATCAGGTGCCCATGAACCCAGAAGACATCTCCAAGTGTGTTATCACCACCCTTTTCGGCACATACTCATTCAATTACTACTGTTTTGGCCTTTGTAATGTTGGAGCCAATTTTACACTGTAGCATGGATGGCATCTTAGGGGACCTCCTCTTCTACGTATATTATGTGGATGACACACTTATGGTCTCTTCTTCCAAAGAGGAACACCTCCATCACCTATGCATCATTTGTAACCGCCTACAAAAGAACAGCTTTGTAGTCTGGTACAACAAGTGTACCTTTGGCGCCAACAAAATATCGTTCTTAGGGGATTGCATGACTCATGAAGGCATCCACCCCTTCACTGGGAAAGTAGCAGCTGTTCAGAACTTGCCCTCGACTGTCAAAACACTGCAAGAATTCTTAGGCATGATAAACTATTATCAACAGTTCTTGCCAGCCATCGCCGCCACTTTTGCCCCCCTTACCGCCTCCCTCGAGGGCAAGCTAAAAGACCTGAAGTGGGGTCTTCGTCAGGAAGCGGCCTTCTGCCAAAAGTGGGGTCACCTTCAGAAAGCAGTCTTCTGCAAAGTAAAGAATACCCTATCAACTGCTACTGCTCTGACTTTTCCAGTGCCACATGCCCCTCTCCTTCCCTCCACCAATGCCAGTGACATCACCATTGTAGTACTCGAGCAGGTGGTTAACGACTTGCCCTACCAATGGTCTTCTTCAGTAGAAAACTGTCAAGACGGTATTCAGCTACTCTACCTTCGACCGTGAATTGGCTGTCTGTCCCTTTTGCTACTTCTTAGAGGGTACGCCCTGTGATATTTGCACGAACCACATGTGCCTGGTGCACGCCTTCACTCGACAGTTCAACACCTGGTCTGCAAGTCAATGCTGACATCTCTCCGCCGTGGCTGAATACAACTGCACCGTTCAACATGTCCGTGGTAAAATGAATCTCCTTGCCGATGTCCTTGCCGATGTCCTGTCAAGAAACGCTTTGGTGGCCATTCACCTGGGATTGAATTACAATGCTTTGGCAGAAGCGTAACGAAAAGAGCCAGGGTACTAAGCCTGCAGGATATCCTACACATCCTCCTATTGGGAAGATGTTGCCCTTGACAACTTCAACGCCACCCTCTGTGACGTCAGTAGTAGTAGGCCATGACCGTGGATATCTGCCCCTATGTCCCAACAGGTGTTTGATTTAATCCTTGGCCTCTCACATCTCTTGCACTAATCTACTTCATAGCTACTAATGAAGTTCATTTGGAATGGCATTACCAAGGATGCTAATGATTGGGTCAACGCCAGTACTTCATGCTGAACTTCAAAAGTACATCGACACATGGATTCAGGAGTGGGCACCTTTCCTCAACTTCAGTGTCTTTTTGCCCACATTACAAGGGCACCGTTAACAGTTTACTGTCATTGACTGCTCCGCTCGTTAGCCTGAAGCCATCCCCATGCAAACTGTAACATCTGCCTCTTATATATCCTCCTTACTCTCGTGGTAGACAGCGAGATTTGTTATCCCTGAGCACATTACTTCTGATATAGTTACCATTTTCACCTCACAATTAATGACATCATTAGCAGACATCATTAGCGAATCTCTTGAGCATCACCCTACATTAGACAACCACCTATAGCCATTGCAGCCAACGGAATGGTTGAACGCTTTCATTGCACCCTCAAATCGGCTTCGATATACCACTGTAATAACTCCAGCTTCCCTGGGTCCGCCCTGGATTGAAGACCACTCCTAAGGACACCCTGGAAGTCTCAGCAGCTAAACTGTGTATGGCTACCCGTTGGCCGTCTCTGCTGAAATTTTTCCGTCTGCAACCTCCTGTGACAATCTGTAGAGCCTATGACACGTTGTGGGGAAATTTACTTCCTGCCGTCTGATTTACAGTCCCCAGTGTACCAACATATACTGAGAGATTTAAACATCACGACACGTCTTTGTGTGTACTGACACTTGTAAGCCACCTCTGACACCTCCTTACATGGACCCTTTTCTTCTTACCTGTTGCAAACTGAAGGCTTTCCTAATTGAATATCATGGCAAAGAAGACTGGGTCTCCATTGATCACCTACACATTACCTGTGTATATCCTGCAAGCTGACCCGCCTACAGTTCTCCTCTCTAGGGCAGGGCACCCTATTTCACATGTACATCCGTTTTAGGTGGTGAGCCATGTAATGCACGTGTATTTCATACACGCTCATACATTGTGAAGTGATTGGTCTCTCTCTCTCTCTCTCTCCCTCTCTCTCTCTCTCTCTCTCTCTCTGATTATAGAAAAACCTGTTTAAGCATGCCACTGCATGTTTCATATTGTTAAAGTTTGTATGTCTTTGTTATCCTCAACCGTTTGTATATAAGCTTGTAATGTCGTTTGAATGAACCAGTCATATCCAGCCCGTCTTTCTGTTAAGGCCTTTATCAGCCTACCACATTTCCCCACCCAGAAAGGGTTACCCTCATATAAATATACCTACACAATATATATATATATATATATATATATATATATATATATATATATATGTATGTATGTATATATATATATATATATATATATATATATATATATATATATATATATATATATATATATATATGTATGTATGTATGTATGTATGTATGTATGTATGTATGTATATATATATATATATATATATATATATATATATATATATATATATATATATATATATATATATATATATATAATTCCTGTTATGAGAAATTAAATGGCCACAATTTTTATGGCTTTAAGTGTAGAGCCATTTGTTTTAGCTTAATACTAGTCCATACTCCTATAGTTTTAAAGCCTTTCCTGCGTTTATTGTCACAGCTTTTTGTAAGTCAATTAATAATACCGAATATAAAATGCTTCGTCAGTTGATATTCAAGTGCCCAAATTCATCTTGAATCATCTTGTCCGAACTAAACAGATAAATGCTTTCACATAAATTCATATATTAATTGTGATTCTTCTTGATAAGTAGGAGTTTTTGGTGGCCTATTAGAAACGTCCGTGCCTGGCGTTCTGCTGGACGGGAGCTAGTCCCGCTTAAACTCTATAGATACCTGTAGTGTCTGCACCCTAACCATCCTTGTGAGATAGGTCTACCTGCTGAGTCATCAGCAGCCTATGGCTGGCCGTCCCTGGTCTCAGCTTGGGCGAAGAGGGGCCCTGGGCGTTGATCGTATGGATATATGGTCAGCCTCAGGTCATTGTCACTGACCCTTGCCTCTCCCATTCATAGTGACCTTTAAATCTTTAATGTCAACCGAAAGATCATAGTTAAACGATGTCCTTGATACAAATAGTGAATTTTAAGTCCAACCTGACAAATTATTCCAGCATTCAAATGCCCATAGACGTCTGTGGTGATGTGCGTAGCTTCCGATGTAATTAGGTTAATGGTGTCTAGGGAATAGGGAGACAACATCAATTAAATACACCAAGAGGAAAGGGAATACTCATATAGTCTTATCAGATTTTGTATTACACAGCAGAAGATTATTCAGTCAAATATGCGCCCCCAATACTACAGTATTTAACAAGTTCCCACTAGACATCCGGAAGACTGAAGATATTAAGAGTTTCAAGAAGAAACTAAAATTTTCTGTTTTTTAAGTGCTATGATAATGTGGATTTGACAATGAGCACGATCTACACTGCGTAATACTCTAAATATACATGAATGTGTAGGACAAACAGATCTTGCAGGTCCTGTTTTGCGTGGAGTTATCTTAAAGTAAGATAACAATTAATGCACCAAGCAACATACGTTCATAGGTATAGGGTAAAATCAGAGTTATAACATTGTCTGATAAGATATAACTCACCTCTGTTTACTGCATTGGATGGATATATTGAAGTGAAGTATATTTTATGCCATCAGT
>NC_090762.1:21359384-21395528 GCF_036898095.1 Palaemon carinicauda
AGCCCATTTGAAAATTTTGTGAACTAATCTCTCTTGGGGAGTGCAAAGAGCATGCCCAAACCATCTCCATTTAACCTTCATGATCTCATCCACATTTGGCACATCAGTCATACCAAGACTCATGTCCGTGCAGTAACATCGATCTCCCTAAACGGATATATAGGCTTATTTTTATATGTAATTTCAGGCGATTTGATTTCCAAATTTTACTTACCTAGCCATTGTCTGATTTGCTTTTTTTTTTCAATCTTTCATTACACTCCAATTCTAAAGACCCTTGGACTTATAACATCTTGCTTTTCCAACTAGGGTTATAGCTTCGCTAGTAATAATAATGATAATAATAGATATTGAAATGATTCCACCTTAGTAATCCATTCTCCTTCCTGTGATATTTCATCTTCCATTGCATATTCCATTCTCATCATCTCTGTCTTTCTTCTATTTCTCTTGAGCCCAACTTCATGTGATATTTCATGGATTAGGGTAAGCAAGCTTTGCAAGTCCTGTAGCGTTTTGCTAATACGGACAGCGTCATCAGCTTACTCTACGTCCATTAATTTCCTGTTACTAATCCAGTCCAATCCATCTCTACCATCCCCAACTGTTCTATGCATTACAAAATCCACGAGGAGGGTAAACAGCATAGGTGACAACACATTCCCGTGGAGTACTTTACTGTCCACTGGAAATTAATTTGATGGGACTACATTAACTTTGCACTTGCAATGCTCGTGAACAGACTTGATCAAATTTACATATTTGAGAGGGACTCCATAATAACGCAGGACTCTCCACAAAATTAGAATGATTTATTGCTAACTTGTTCTCATCATTTATTTATTTCCTTATTCCTTTCCTCACTGGGCTATTTTTCCCTATTGGAGCCCGTGGGCTTATAGCATCTTGCTTTCCCAACTAGGGTTGTAGCTTGGCTAGTAATAATAATAATAATAGCCGGTGTACTCTATCAAAGGCTTTTTCATAGTCCATAAAGGCCATCAAAATTAGTCAACACACACACACACACATATATATATATATATATATATATATATATATATATATATATATATATATATATATATATATATATATATATATACATATTTATATATATATACATATTTATATATATATATATATATATATATATATATATATATATATATATATATATATATATATATATATGTGTGTGTGTGTGTGTGTGTGTGTGTGTGTGTGTGTGTTCATATGATGGAGGATTACGCTTCATTTTATTCAGCATTAAACCTAATGCCAACTGCATCTTGGTTAATGAAGCTACTAAATGGAGTGTAGTACCTATCTCTTTCATGTATTTGAATACAATCTACCAACAAGTAGGTAATGAGAATAGTTATCTATGCGAGTGAACATTGAAGCTTATTGTACAGCATTTTCCTTTCAAATGGTTCTCTATTCAAATTGGTACTTAGGATGAAATATATACCGCTTTCCCTGGAGCGAATATGGCCACAGAATGCAGTGCTCATCGCTCAATCTCCTTTGATGAAAAACAAACGCGACATAGCGATAGCAGCGCCCAGATGGCGATAATCGCTCGGCAGTGAAAAGGCACAAGCTTTCTTTTGAAAGTTGAGAATGCATTTCAGAGTAAATGGCAGACCCGGGGGATATCCTTAAGGCGATGCTGCATACTAAGGAATCTACCATCTTCCTCGCCTTGTCCCTGTCTCTTTCTTGATTATGGGACTCCTGTCACCATATGTGACATCTTGATAAAGGTGATTTGACATACGGTTTTATGAAGTCACATTCTCTTCCTGGGAATATTTGAATAGGGTTTGGGAACAATGATTTATCGATGCAGATGTCTGCGATGACTCTTTGGAGGATGTTGGTTTCTTAGCGTAACTGAAAAGCGAGTCATTGATGGCCGCTGAAGGTCATCCTATCAAACGAAGTCAATAACTGAGTTATCATTACATTTTTCTTAGTAGAAGTATGTTTTGCCTTTCATTGGGACTAATCGGTTTCTCTCTCTCTTTGCCACACTTGCATTGCGCTGTATCCGGTTGTTAACATCACCTGGAGACTTTCATGAATGATACAAGTTCCTTTAGCTGTTTTGAAGGCTTGAGGTTCCATCACTTGACCTTTTTAAGAAGCCTCTTAATCAAATCTTCAGTATTTTATTTCTCCCTCTTCCTTTAGACTAATCCGTTGTTCTCATATGGCTATCTATCGTCCATTTTGTAATTCCTTAAAGTCACCTGAGTTCTTTGTCATTTTTCCCCCAAATTTAACATCATTTTTTTTATTTCCCTAGGTGATCAATTATTTCAATCTACCTGAATTTTTTTCATTTCTTTCGGTGATCAATGATTTCAGTCTACCTAGATTTTTTTATTTCTTTAAGTGATCAACGATTTCAGTCTATCTGGAATTTTTTATTTCTTGAGGTGATCAATGATTTCAGTCTACCTGGAATTTTTTATTTCTTTAGGTGATCAATAATTTCATTCAACCTGGAATTTTTTTATTTCTTGAGGTGATCAATGATTTCAGTCTACCTGGAATTTTTTATTTCTTTAGGTGATCAATAATTTCATTCAACCTGGAATTTTTTATTTCTTGAGGTGATCAATGATTTCAGTCTACCTGGAATTTTTTATTTCTTTAGGTGATCAATAATTTCATTCAACCTGGAATTTTTTATTTCTTTAGGTGATCAATGATTTCAGTCAACCTGGATTTTTTTATTTCTTTAGGTGATCAATGATTTCAGTCTATCTGGAATTTTTTATTTCTTTAGGTGATCAATAATTTCATTCAACCTGGAATTTTTTATTTCTTTAGGTGATCAATGATTTCAGTCTACCTGGAATTTTTTATTTCTTTAGGTGATCAATGATTTCAGTCAACCTGGAATTTTTTATTTCTTTAGGTGATCAATGATTTCAGTCTACCTGGAATTTTTTATTTCTTTAGGTGATCAATAATTTCATTCAACCTGGAATTTTTTATTTCTTTAATTGATCAATGATTTCAGTCTACCTGGAATTTTTTATTTCTTTAGGTGATCAATGATTTCAGTCTACCTGGAATTTTTTATTTCTTGAGGTGATCAATGATTTCAGTCTACCTGGAATTTTTTATTTCTTGAGGTGATCAATGATTTCAGTCTACCTGGAATTTTTTATTTCTTTAGGTGATCAATGATTTCAGTCTACTTGGAAATTTTTATTTCTTAAGGTGATCAATGATTTTAGTCTACCAGGAATCTTTTTTATTTCTTTAGGTGATCAATGATTTCAGTCTGCCTGGATTTTTTTTTTCTTTAGGTGAACAATGATTTCAGTCTACCTGGAAATTTTTATTTTTTTAGGTGATCAATGATTTCAGTCTACCAGGAATTTTTTATTTCTTTAGGTGATCAATGATTTTAGTCTACCAGGATTTTTTTTATTTCTTTAGGTGATCAATGATTTTAGTCTACCAGGATTTTTTTATTTCTTTAGGTGATCAATGATTTTAGTCTACCAGGATTTTTTTATTTCTTTAGGTGATCAATGATTTCAGTCTACCTGGAAATTTTTATTTTTTTAGGTGATCAATGATTTCAGTCTACCAGGAATTTTTTATTTCTTTAGGTGAGCAATGATTTTAGTCTACCAGGATTTTTTTTATTTCTTTAGGTGATCAATGATTTTAGTCTACCAGGATTTTTTTATTTCTTTAGGTGATCAATGATTTTAGTCTACCAGGATTTTTTTATTTCTTTAGGTGATCAATTATTTCAGTCTACTAGGAATTTTTTATTTCTTTAGGTGATCAATGATTTCAGTCTACCAGGAATTTTTTATTTCTTTAGGTAAACCATGATTTCAGTCTACCTGGAATTTTTTATTTCTTTAAGCGATCAATGATTTTAGTCTACCAGGAATTTTTTATTTCTTTAAGTGATCAATGATTTCAGTCTACCTGGAATTTTTTATTTCTTTAATTGATCAATGATTTCAGTCAACCTGGAATTTTTTATTTCTTTAAGTGATCAATGATTTCAGTCTACCTGGAAGCTTTTTGTCAGGTTCTTGTAAGTGAATATCTTTCTACTCTAGTATCTTACCTGAATCTTCCATTTACCTGAGATTAGTTATTCCCAAGAGTATTTAAGTATTCGTTAGAGGGTGCTTGCTTTGCAAAGGTTAGGTTTTTGTTCTTTCTGTAAGGATCTTAAAGTAATGACCATCACAAATAAATTCTTAATCCTTTCTTCAAATTCTCGCTCTGCTAGACAATACATTCCATTAGAATTCCTTGACAAGGAAATACTGTATAAACATTCTATTTCATCATCATCTTTATCACATATAAAATTTAAAGGTTAAACATGTCTGGTTTCAGTTCCGGTTTCATCAGAATAGATGCTCACCAGAATATCAGCCGGGCAACCCCAATCCCCACAGTGGTGCCCAACCACAGTAGTGGCCTCCCTAGTAAACAGCTTAAACTAAATGTTCCCGGGCAGGGATCGATCTACCACCATGTGAATGATAGGCGAACACGTTACCACTGTACATTCTATCTTTAGCCATCTTAGTCTTATAAAACAGTGTATTTTTTAGTCATCGTTATCATGTAAAATATTTTGTTTTTAGCCATCTTTATCACATAAAAAATTCTATTATTTTCGTTGTATTTATCATATGAAAAAATTCAATTTTTAATCATCTTTATCTTGTAAAACTGTCTATTATTTTAGGCATCTTTATCACATAAACCATTCTATTTTTTGTCGCCTTTATCATGTGAATTATAAAACATATAAATTTTTATTCATTTTTATCATGTAAATTAAAAAAACATTTTATCTTTTATTCATTTTCATCGTGTAAATAATAAAATATTCTATTTTTTATTCATTTTATCATGTAAATTATAAAACATATTTTTTACTCTATATCATATAAAACTTTCTTGAGGTCTTGATCATCATCTCAATAATACCAAGTTTTACCTATTAAGTTTTTGTATCGGATACTTTCAATTATTAAGTTTTTTGTATCGAACACTTTCAATTATCAATCTTTTGTATCAAATACTTTCAATTATAAAGTTTTCGTATAAAATAATTTCAATTATTAAACTTTTGTATCAAATATTTTCAATTGTGAACGTTTTGTATCAAATACTTTCAATTATTAAACTTTTGTATCAAATACTTCCAATTATCAACTTTTTGTATCAAATACTTTCAATTATTAAACTTTTGTATCAAATACTTTCAATTATCAACTTTTTGTATCCACTACTTTCAATTATTAAACTTTTGTATCAAATACTTTCAATTATCAAGTTTTTGTATCAAATACTTTCAATTATTAAGTTTTTGTATCAAATACTTTCAAGTATTAAGTTTTTGTATCAAATACTTTCAATTATCAAGTTTTTATATCAAATACTTTCAGTTATCAAGTTTTTATATCAAATACTTCCAGTTATCAAGTTTTTGTATCAAATACTTTCAATTATCAAGTTTTTATATTAAATACTTCCAGTTATCAAGTTTTTGTATTAAATACTTTTAATTATCAAGTTTTTATATCAAATACTTCCAGTTATCAAGTTTTTGTATCAAATACTTTCAATTATTAAGATTTTGTATCAAACACTTTATTAATTTTGTATATGAAATACTTTGATTATTAAATTTTTGTATAAATTACTTCTAATTAGTCATCTTTATCATATAAATATTGAAATTATCAATTTTTTTAATCAAATACTTTCAGTTATCAAGTTTTTATATCAAATACTTCCAGTTATCAAGTTTTTGTATCAAATACTTTCAATTATCAAGTTTTTATATCAAATACTTCCAGTTATCAAGTTTTTGTATTAAATACTTTTAATTATCAAGTTTTTATATCAAATACTTCCAGTTATCAAGTTTTTGTATCAAATACTTTCAATTATTAAGATTTTGTATCAAACACTTTATTAATTTTGTATATGAAATACTTTGATTATTAAATTTTTGTATAAATTACTTCTAATTGGTCATGTTTATCATATAAATATTGAAATTATCAAGTTTTTAATCAAATACTTTTAATCTTTTCAAAATGGTCTTTTCTTCGATGGAAATAACCGTCTTCTTTGAATTGATTATAATTGCGGCAAAAATATTTTTATTGATTCAATTACTGAATCGTATATTTTTTATTTGAAAGTTTCCTTGACTTAATTTTCATGAACTGATATCAATAAAAATTTTTCATGATTTCCGAATACTATGTATTTGAATAATTCATTTAACCACAAAGTTCCTTAAGAAAACAATATGAAGGTAAACAGAAAAACAATATATTTTGACGAAGATAAATACATTTATTAAATTCTACATGTACAAAGATTATTCCTCTCGCCAATTTCATTCTAATAATAATAAATAGGCCGAGAACAGTTTTGTAGTATAAATTTCAGTCCTCCACCGCTAGGTTTGGTTTTTATTTCTCTCTCGCACACAGCATCACACTTTCAGGTTTTTTATATCTTTTTTTTTATGTTTTTATCATTTTAGATTATCAACCGGATCGCTTAGGAAACCACGTGACCATCGCCAGCAGAGGATCGAGTTAGACTGTACATAATTGACTCCTACGTAGATTTGCACCATCGATATAATAAAAGCAGCATTGTTTACACGCGGGGGTACTTTTTGGGTAGGGGCGGGGGGGTTACTGGGTAGGGGGAGGAAGAAAAGAGGGTAAGAAAGAGGAGAAAGGGAGAACAGGAGGTCGGAGAGATGTTGAAAGGGGGCGAGACTAATTTGTATCAGGCGAATTGAGAATTCCTACATCTTCAGATGCATTATTTTTTTATGTCTATTTTAGCCTTTGTGCGTACTTTCTCTACAAAATAGAATTTAATTTACTAGGGAAATGAATTGGAAAATAATTGGGCAGCCATAAAGACGACCATTCTAATATATATATATATATATATATATATATATATATATATATATATATATATATATATATATGTATATGTATGTATAATTAAAGAATGATAGTAAACATAGTCATCAGAAAGAGCAATTGAGAAAGCATGCTGTACCGCTTTCACAAAACGGTGACCGAAAGACCAAATTTTTATAAATGTTATGCACCTGTTAAGGTGAGTCTCTGTCCCTCTAAAATCACAAAAGAGTGGAAACGGTTAGGGGGACGGGGGAAGGAAGGGGAGGGGAGGAATCAGCTTCACAATGATTGTAAACAACATTAATAAAAATCAGTAATCCGTACAGTCAGTTAATTCAATTTGTTTACAGTAAAGATCATATCACTACATTGTTTTTAATCTTAATTTCAATAAAAACTGTGCATACAATTAACAACGGCTTTAGCCCAACTTAACGGACACAAGATGCCTTTGGGAGCATCTTCGGTCTTCCTTTGCAAAACCACTTATCTTTCTCTTTCTCTTGTAGAGGAGATGGATAGCGAAGAGTGGCAGTAGGCAACGTCAATTTACACAAGAGTGGACACTCGAAATACAGTAAAACAAAAGTTTTCTAGTTGTTTGAAACTCTCCAAAAAGTTTCAAACGATATGAATTTACTGTAATAATTTCAGTTATGTTTTTATTATAATATGGCATCTTATTACTTTAAATAAAGGTTACCATGATACCTTTAATCTGATTACTCTGTAACTTTTGACATTCGACAACCTTTATCGTCAGTTACCCTCTTCGTGCAATCCATCTACGGAAATATATTATTTTTAATTAGTCTGGGCTAAATGTTTCAGTAATATTCTGTAGTGCGTTATTTTTGTTTATATTATAGAAAGAACATACATCTTTTCATTATAAAAGTGTTCGTTCCAATAAACCTTTGTTTTCATTGGGATTACTGATTTATCTCTGCAACAAAGAAGTGTGTACAAATGAGCCAGGTTTTGCTTTATTTACCTATTTGTTTGTTTTCTTTATTTTTATTTAGCAGCACGCGTTGATTCAGCTTGATTACTCTCGTATTTATTTGCTATTACCTTTTACCCTGTCGTAAGAACCCCCCTGGCCTCATAGTGACATCGGTACAACCACATCTATAATCGCCGTGTTATTGAAGAACCTCAAGCCAGAGCTAAGAGGAAATGAACAAACAAACAAACACGCAAGGGCATACACGCAAAAACACACACACGCACACACACGCAAGCGCGATTCCGGTCCTTCAGAGGCCGTGCGACATTAAGAGCTAGTTTCCCTATTCACAACAAAGATAAAGTGAGCCTTAGCGTCGCAGGCCAGGTACGTCTAGTCACAGAATTTATAAATGATCGGTTTACCGAGAGACATAAGAACAGTTTCAAAAAAAGGACGATTTTGAAACAATGCGTTGACAATGAATAATGATAATGATAATAACCAATAATAATAATAATAATAATAATAATGAAGGAATACTCTGAGATAAACAAAAAGTCAGATATTTGGTGCAGAGATGGAGCTTTGTAATAATAACTGTGATTGTACAAATTTGGGATAAAACTTCATAGCAGTTTTTTTCTTTATAATCTATCATTACATATACAAATATAAACTATCTTATTTACACTATTTACAACGGATAGAGAGAACAGTCCTAAATACAACACAAAGCTCGACCCGGCAGCCATTGCCTTTTTTTTCATAATTTTTTTTTTCCTCATTTTACATCTTTTACAATTTTCACGGCTCGGCGGGGGTTTTGCAAAGTCGTAATCTTTTCACTATCTTTGGTTTATTTATAAGAGGACATAGAGTCCGCATTAAACTGATAATTAAAGCCCAGGACACTGGATAACACATTACGATAAAAGGTGAAATGGAAGGAAGATAAGGGAAGGGGAGGGATGAGAGGAAGGTTAGAGGGGGGAGGGGGGGACGCGGGGCGATGTTGATCCATGTATTCTTTCCAATAACTTCTTGATCCCTAGCTAGAGCAATAACATACTTGATCCCTCAAACTATGTCTTTAGTCATTTTTCTTTTATTTTTCTTCTCATAGAGGATAAATAAGCGTCAATGATAATACGTGAAAACAATGATTAGGACGTCATTTTGTCAAATAGATGTTTGTCCTGATGTATACTGTATTACTAACCAAATAGGGATCAGTTATCAAAGCCTTTCTTTTTCCACGTTGCGTGTAAGATATTTCCTATTATGGCACACACCAACCTTCACTACGGAACACCATATTCCATAATTAAAAAAAAAAAAAACAAGTATGAAGGAAAAAATCGAAACGGAAGCTTCAGTGCGAAAATAAAAACTATAGCCTACAACAAATAAATTCCAAGCAAACCAGCATACTAGCCCTAAGTTACACAAAATAATAACATTGTACAAGTAAACAATAGAGGAATGTAGCCGAAAAAAATAAGAAAATAATATTTTTGTTTGGAAAAAAATATTAAATACACTTTTGGAAGCTTTCGCTGAGAAGCAACCTATAACTATCCCAGTGACGCAACATTCACCTGGATTGCAGAAAACTCAAAGTAAGGAAATCAAAGAACTTCGAGATGAAATCAAAGCAAATCAAGATAATACTGATGTGACCAGCAGAGGGGACTTATTTCTAAAGAGAAATTAAAAAATAATAAGATTCTTCGCACTTTTTCCAAAAGGGAGCCTGTGATTATAACCGTTCTTGTACGGTTAAATTACTCGAAGCGCTTTTGGTAAAGTGGGAAAAAACTTAACTACAAAAAATATATATATTTGTATATAAGCTTCTATTCTTCAGCAAAACTCGTAAGGTAATTCTAATGAACGTTTAGACAAACATTCCAGTAATATCTACTGGTAAATGGCGCCTTTAATGGATAACCTCCAGTTAGGGCCATTTCATTATTCTCAACAAATTTTATGAATCTTAGTTCTTTGAATTTTACCTATGCAAGCTTCGCTCTAGAATGTCCACTTAAATTTAAGAAATATGTTTGGTATTAGCTGTGGCTCCCAGTATGTTGTCTTTATACTGGGGGTTTCAAATCCTGAGGAAATATGGGACGTTTGAAATATGAAGGTCAAAAGCATCGTCTACATTTAAGGTCGCTTTGGTAACTGAAAAACTTACAACTCAAGCCTTATATACCAATTTTGATTACATTGAAATCGACAGGTATCCCTCAAAGACAGACCCGATAATTTACAAAATTAAAACAAATAATTATAATAGTAATAATAATAATAATAATAATTATAATAATAGATTGAGGAACTTTTATCACTGGCAAGGAAAGGGCATTTGAAAGCTGGGAGGAAACCTCTGCATTATAAATATTTAATCAACTTCCTGTCCTTATTCATAGTCTTTGACTGATGAAGTAAAGAACCAGATCTGTGAATCGCCAGAGAACGAGTCATTATATCTATGATTTTAGCCTCAAATGACTATACTTGACAAAATATTTCTTTGTTTCCACTTCAGAGAAAAATCTAGTCTCAATAACAAGCATGTCCTTGACATATGGGAAAACCAAAACAAGCTTAAAAACAAATAGATTGCATAAAAGATGAGAACTCAACCAATTGGATGTAACAGTTCAGTAAGTCAACTAACTTTATGCTTAAAACGAAAAAAAAATACCTTTGATATTTTTATGCTCTTCTCATCTGATTTTAAAAGAATCTGTTTCACCATAGTGCAATCTTCTTGTTTCTTGAAGCAAAACACTGGATATCATTTGATTATTAAAACATTTTCTTTGCAGCAGCAACCGTCTGCACGCACAAAGTTCACGTCCCTGAGGTAAAAGGGGGTAGCCATCTTTGCACCAAATAACTTGAAAAACTTTTCTGACTTATCAATAAAAATTAACAATCGGGCTAAACTTTTCATTGCTGTTAACTTAAACCTCAAAACATTTGTGAATTTAAAGATAAAACAGAATTAACAAAGAGATCAAGGAGATGTTCTCCCCACTCAATCTATTTCCAGTACATAAAATAAAGAGAAATAGGATAAGGGAAGACCTATATCAAATCACAAGAGCGTTGAGCAAAAAAGATACATCAGGGAATAAATCAATAACTTAACGATTTCCCTTTACATTCAGTAATACTTTATAGGTCTTCTTGCAAGAAAATATAATTTGGTTGATAAATATTAGTCTGTTTCCGGTTTTTTTTTCTGCTCAAACTCAGGGGATCACAACTCAGCTGTTGGTAGCTCTAACGTGGCACTATAGTTCGGATGTGGCACCCTTCTGCCACTCTTGTGACCAGTTAAGGTAAGACAACATACAATACACAACACATAACATCAATAGGAACAATGGGCCGAGTGTCCGCGTGCTGCTCCTTGTGGCTACCGCTGCTGCTGCTCTCACCACCGTACAACACACAGGACTAGCATGTCAAAGTACCCATACCCTATGGGCTTAAGAAGGGTACTGTTCACTGGGAAGTCACATGACGCGAGGTGTGGGAATGTGAGGGCTACACCATTCGCCCTGCTACTGCCACTGCATCTGCCGGGGGTCAGGTAGGTGGTGCTGGTGCTCGTGGCGGTGTCCCAGGACCATGAATTGACATGGAAGATGGCCAAGGTGGTACTGTTGGGTCAAGAGGTCCAGATACCCCTCTCAACAACAGCGGAGGTGGAGGGCAGCCTGAGGAGACCCATGGATGAGTAGCCGTCCTGGGAAACCCCAGTGCAGAAGGAGGGAGCCCCTGAGCCCCAGGTGGTGGCAACTGGGACGTGACAAGGGGGGCCCAATCTCAAGATCCGACGCCTGATAAGTTAGATGAATCGCCTGTGTCCTCGTTGGAGGGGTTTGCAGCAGGAGTAACATTAAAATGGGGAGAGAATATGCTACCAGACTTTGAGGAATCATCACTAATAACGGGAGTAAAATGTAAGCCTTTGTAATCAAGACCTTCGTGGCCTCCAGCAGTTAGAGGAGGAAACAACCCTTTTTTATTTTGATTCACAACACATTTTCTCATGTGCTTTTCGAGAGTAGAGGCAACACTGAAGGGCATATCGCAAAATCGGCAGCGGTACACATCCTTGCCATGACGGCCGTGAGTTTTCATATGCCTTGTTAGCTTTGAACTCTGGGCACAAGCATAACTGCAAAGGTCACACTTGTATGGTTTCTCACCTGTATGCGATCGACGATGAACAGTTAAATTTGAACAGTTTTTGAACACTTTTCCACAAAATTCACAGGTATCATTCCTCTTGCTCTCTCTCTTTGTTGGTGGGGCTAAGGAGAGAGGAGTTCCGGGTGCAGAGCTTGTACCTGGCTTAGGTAGACTAACAGGAGTGTCAGTTGCTTTCAAGGAGCTATCACTCAGAAGCTTACGGTGCAAAAAGTTACTTTCTGCCGTAGGAAGTCCTGGGAACAAATCTCTAGGAGTTGTTCCTGATCCGGTTAGACTTGGAAGCCAAAGACCTGCGTAAAGGCTTCCTTCCCGTGGAGTTCCTACCAGTCGCTTTTGGGCATCATACGGGTGATCAAATGCACCTAAAAGCGTTTGGTGTGCGAGATCAAGATTAGGTTGTGTAGCCAGAAGACCCTTGCTTAAATCTTCTCTAAGTTTTATAGTCTTTTCAATTCCATTTGTATGAATTTTTTCTCCATCCTTTCCAATGTGATGGTGAGCTATGCGGCCAGATTCTTTCAGAGCTTGGTGATAAGCTTCACTGTATGCTGATATATTTGCGAGGCCAAATTTATCCATCAGTTCACCTACGACAGATCTTTGTTGATCAGCTTTGCTAACTTTGTAACAGTCACTGTTGCTTGATGAAACACTATGAGCTGAGGTGACTGGTGTTGTCTTTGATGTTGTTGAAAGATCCTCTGGTTCTTCATCACAAATGTCATCCTCAATTACCTCTTCTTCTTCATCTGCACTCTCACAGACCGATGGATTATCTTCCTCCTCATCAATGTCTTCTTCTTCATCTTCCTCTTCTTCATCTTCTTCTTCATCATTGTCATCCTCTGTTTGCGGGCGGGATGAGTCTGGAGATGCACTCTCTGTATTTGAACTTTTCTTGTGAGCTTTCATATGTATCCGTAGCTGTTGTGGTGTTGGCAACATTTCATCACATTTAGGACAACGAATCTCCTTCTCCCCTGTATGAATTACTTGGTGAATAGCCAAGTTACTCTCCCACCTGAATGCTTTATTACAGGTTGAGCACTTGAAACGTTTATCTGAGGAAGTTTGTCCTGGATCACTTGAAGTGGGTGTTTGTGAAGGGGCAAGAGAGGAGGGTGTAGGTGCATTTGGAGAAGAGAATGGGGGAGTAGGTAGAGGTTTACGAGGTGAAGTAGAGCTTGTGGGGCTTGTAGTACCTGCGAGTTGTCTAAGTCTCTGCGAGTAAAAATCAAGGTTTGGATCACCGCCTGAAGTTAGGGGCGTGGGCGCTGCATGGCGGGGTGCACCCAGCCCGGGGTCAAGAAAGGGCGGCCTTTCAAAGTGCGGAGGTAGCAAAGCCGGATTCAAACGAAGACCTTCTTGGAGAAGCTGATCCATGCGGAAATCATGACCAGGCCTCACGAAAGGTGGTGCAAGCCCAGGAGGGAAAGGGGCACGAGCATCCCCTAGTGGCATTCGCAGTAAATTGAAGGGATGAGATGGATCAAGTAAAGGTGTTGTCACTGGAGGGTGGGGTGGCAAGGGTGTTGCACCTGAAGTTACTGGGGGAACAATCTTGCTGAGATCCACTTTAGACAGGTCCACCTTTGTTATGTCCACCTTCGTAAGGTCAACCTTGGATGGGTCGAGTAATTGCAAAGGTGGTGGATGGGGGCCTGTTGAAGTCGTTGCTGTTGATGAAACTGAAGCCAGAGGCGATGAATGTGATGGTCTTGGTGGGCCTGGTGGCGTAGTAGGTGTCGTAAAGGAAGAGGGACCTGAGGCCTCTTGGTATATGATGATGCCGTGGGAGGACTGAACATGCTGAACTAGTGACCACGCTGATCCGAGTATTGCTCCACAAGTACCACACACGTACCGGGCAGGTTCTGCAAAAGAAGACGGATTTAAGCATTATTACAAAGCGAACTGAATTTATTCTATTAGCTATTATGACATCATAATGGTTGACAACTGACAAAAACGATGTTATACATTTTATAGAATGTAACCAGTTTTCATAATTTTGAATTTTGTAAAATGAATAATAAATAACAAAACATTCGTTAACACATACTATTCTGATAAAATTATTTAATTTGGTAAGAAAACACAATGCAATTTATTAAATAATAAGAAAAATGTGTAAAGAGAGAGAGAGAGAGGGTGTGAAAGAAATGTCTCATTCGCCCCTTGGCTAATCTTCTCCCAGATCCTCTAGAGACGCTCTCATCCTGTCGATACAATTCTAGCATGAAAGGACAATGCAATTTTCGGAGGCCTCCACCACCTACTTATACAACTGACCAGCCATAATGCATCACAGAGTCCCGAACCCTGAGTTCTCGTCTACGTTATCGGCAATGAGGCCTCTCCATTAATGCCAATTGCGAATAAATTCACCATCATTAACGGATAGAGAAAAATAAAAACAAGAAATTACGAAGCAGGAAATGGATCAATTCTTGAAATAAGAAAAAATGACACGTCTGAGTAACGAAGTCAGTCCGAAAGGTTTCGGAAGTGTTCGGTCCCGATGGCTTGATGTCCTTCGTTTTCCCCACAGCAAAACTCTTGGAGGAACTTTCCATTCGGCATCAAGTAACACATATTGAGAGTTACTCTAGAGGATATAATGCATAAAAATGTTGTTATTTCTTTTCGGGAAGAGAAAGGGACATTGGGAGAAATAGGCGCTACATTGTCTATCAAGAGAAGCGTACACTGCCGAGGTTTTATCGCTGATGTTTCCTGTTCTTCCTCATAATGTGATTTTGTGAAAGTTTATTGCGAGGTTGAATGTGTTTTCCCTTCGAAAATCTCAGCCCCGTTTGGAAATAAACAATCGATAGGATTATAAATAAGGACATTCGGTAATATTTTTCATTTTTCAACACCCATAATTATAACTTGGCAATGATAAATATTTTTTATCAGGGATACCTATATTTAAAAAGGAAAAATTTAACAGTGAACATAACCTTATACTTAAGAATAGTTTCAAAATGCATTGTTAATCTCATATTCTCTCTCTCTTTCTTTCATACAGGCGAATACAGAGAGAGAGAGAGAGAGAGAGAGAGAGAGAGAGAGAGAGAGAGAGAGAGAGAGAGAGAGAGAGAGATGATATGCAGGATAGGCACTAGGCCATGCGTTACATGTACCTATTTCACCGTAATTTGTTACCGATTTCCCCCAACGACTAGTACACCTGTCTTCATGTTGTGCGCGCATGACCGTCATCATTTTCAATCCCAGATGTACGGCCAATTGAGAGAGAGAGAGAGAGAGAGAGAGAGAGAGAGAGAGAGAGAGAGAGAGACCTTTCTCCGCCCTTCTGTACACAACTCTTTCCAAAGGTTGGATAGGTTTGCCGCTACGAGTGTGCCATGCAAGGTCAGCCGAGCATGAGTTTAGTGACCACGATTCTGGCAACACTGTCCTCCGCCCCGACACGGACGCTGAACTTGCAGGAGGTCTTTCCGTGTTCCGATGCCAATCTCTCTCTCTCTCTCTCTCTCTCTCTCTCTCTCTCTCTTGTTTGCTAAAGACTCGCATATATGTTTCTCTTCACACACGCGTGTAGCCTATAAATGTATGCGTTTGTGTGTATGCATATATATAAACTTATATCTACATATATAAGTATATATATATATATATATATATATACATATATATATATATATATATATATATATATATATATATATATATATATATATATATATATATATATATATATGTATTATGGGACAATAATCACTGTTATATTTTCTATATAATCAACCTGTTTTAGTAAGTGTCATAATATCCGGCTGCATTTTTTTCTTCTATATAAAAGTTTAGTTAAAAGTATTGGGGTAACAACCGAGAGTTAAAATATTATACAGTTCATTCACTGTTCAAGTGTGTACTGATATGCACATTCTTAATGATAATGATATTATTGTTGTTGTTGTTCTTGAAAAGATTTGCCTTTTTGATATTTTGCTATGCTATATGCTGATTTTAGTTACGCCAAAGACCTAAAATATGGACCGTAGAATTGAAGATAGATTTTCATACGTGCATACATTCACATATAAAGTACGTGTTCGAAAAAGGAATAAAGGAGGACAATCAATGGATTACCTGGCCATTCCGAGAGAGAGAGAGAGAGAGAGAGAGAGAGAGAGAGAGAGAGAGAGAGAGAGAGAGAGAGAGAGAGAGAGCCCTATAGGGTTATTGGTGGGAGATGGGAGTTTTGGGTAGGGGAAGGCAGCCAAGGAGGGTAATAACATCTCCATCAGGACCTGCCCTCCCCCAAAGCCCCCTCCCTTCATTTTGCTTTTTCCCCTTCATTTTTGAGCGATATCCGAGGGGAGACAAGTGAGAGGAAGCCGACCTGAGGGGTGGATATTGGACATACCTTCCAACATACCTCGCATATTTTCTGCCAATCTGTGCCACACAGGACAATCTCATAGCTCGGCCTCCGTCCCCCTTAAAAACTATTACCTTTAGCGACGAAACAACACATGGCTCGTTCAGGGGGATTTCAAATGTCGGGGATCGAAGGCGCTCTGATTTACAATGCCTTCGTAATGAACGCAGCCGATCTATAAATCTATATGAATTGTATATTTACTCAAATTATTTGGGTATTGGACAGCAGTAAGGGAATTTTAATCCTACGACAATGGGTGTTACATTTATTATTATTATTATTATTATTACTAGCAAAGCCGCAGCCCTAACTGGAAAAGCAGGGAAAACTAGCCCAGTGAGGAAAGGAAATGAGGAAACAAATAAGCTACTAGAGCAGTAATGAACAGGGCAATAAAGCAAATGTCAATCCTAGATAGTTTTCCTTTACACAACAAATAGAATAAAGCAACTGAGGTTTGCTCTACCTGGCCTTTTTAAGACTGTGAGATATGAACTGAAACCTTGGGGCACGAGGAATACTAGAATACTATTTTCGCGCTTGGATAAAAAACAAGACCATTTTTATTATAGAGGATGGCATGCCAATCGACTAACAAGGCCTTTGGTAACCCTTTTGCCCTTTGCTTGGTCTAATTCTGAAAGCAATGTTTTGCTTGTTTTTATCTTTCCAATGTTGGTAACCTATTGAGAGTGGATTCCCAATAATTTTTTTTTCTTATATTTTGTCTCGGTGGTCTGTGACTGAAGTGAAATAGAGAGGGGTGAGCCTCGGTTGAATTTGAATTTTATTCATTTCGATTTGATGTTCTTTAAGCTTTTTGTTTAGTCTGTTGTGGAATACGTTACATACCTTGACATAATAAAATAACCTGCCTTGCTTTATACAATAACTGCAAGAAGTAAGCAAGGGTTTGTTACCCTCTGTAATGTAAATATCGAATCGCTAATGAAATAAAAAAAATTGAAACAAATACAGTACAAGTTGCAACGTTTCCCCCAAAACAACCAAAATAAAAACAACTAGACTTGCTTACACGAAACTACTAAAAGGACGCGTAAACAACACACAGGAGGATACAGAAGCTGACCTTTGAGGAGAAACTACAATATTAACGACCAATCAGGGGCGACTTGTTCAGACATTGAACATGAAAACTATAGTAGATTGAGCAACAAAAGAATGCTAGATATTCGGCCGGGATATTCTTCAAAGAAATGGAAGAAGAAGAAGAATTGAGAATATGTTATGGAAAAAAAGATTAGCTGGGGGAGGAAAAGAGAATTTTCATTTTTTGTATTTTCATTCCAGATTAGTTTCAGAAGGCATAAATGTATTCGTGATTTTCTAGTAACTAGTACCCTATTCAATCGTAGTGACAACATTGTACATCCACGGTGCACTGTAAGCAACTACTAGTTGCACCCACTTCGTACCCTCTACTTAACCTATGTTCCAGCTTCTTTTCTTACATCTAACTATCCAATCTTTTTTATGAAGTTATTACGTATTGCAACTGGGTGGTTTTCTCCATAAATACACCCTGGTGTTTGAATGGCCCCCTTGACCCTGTGGATGGTCATATGGCTCAAATCCATGAATTTATCTAAAGGTTAAACAGCTTAAGTTTAAATATTTTTATCGAAGAGTAAGAGGGTTTTTTGGGCACCTCCAAGCCCAGCTAACTGTTAGTGACCACCCGGCCCCGGCTAGAACAATATTTTGGGAGGAACGAAATAATGAATAAACATCAAAGATGAAAAAAAAAAGCATATTGAGTACACTTGGTTCAAACGGCTGGAGCGATCAAAGGGAAAGCAAGAAAAGCAGTACGGATCCGCTGGAATAATCACAAGGACACTCCTGACTAAGACAAAAACAGGAAAAAAGAGTGTCTAGTTTCTTTAGAATGAATAACTCATGAATACAAACACAGAAATAATAATGATTGACGTGCTACAAAGATACAAGATCTTACAGGTATAGATTGATTTTACGAAACATTTCTCCATAAATAAGTGAATGGTCTCTGAGATTTACCTTTTCAAAGTCATACAAGTTAGCCTTTAAAAATATGTTTACAGCTATCTGAAAGAATTCATTTTAGGCAAACAAGATAACCGTGCAAGATATACAGGCATGGAGTACATAGTCTTTAAACTAATATTCTTTTTATTATTTCCTCTTAAACTAATAAATCCGGAAAGTTCTAAATACAAGACAGAAATGCCATGAGTCATAAATGCATTTTAGTTTATAAAAGCCAAATGACGACCAAACAAGCTAATAGTAACCCCTAATCACAAATAAAAAGAAGCGTAATGAACGCCAGTGACAAGTAATGCCCGCTATTTGTCCGTATTAACGCCTAATGTCCGTATTAAGATAATGTGCGTCCGTACTTGAGAACCCATAGCCGTACAAGGAGAGAGTTTCACCTCTTTCTTCAAAGTTCGTAAGATTGCCGTAAATAATAGACGCCATGATGACCTTCATTTATCTTGATGAGAGAATCCTTTAAAGACGAGATTCAAGGCGGTGGGCTAGTGGTTCTAATCCTTATTAATCGAGCGAAGGAAAGGGTCGTGTATAACAAGCGTTTCTCCGTCTATGGCCAAAATGGGTACGCGATTGGTGGCATCGTTATTTGCAGTAAATAGTTGGGCCAAACCAAAATGAAAGTTTACCATCAATGTAAAGATGTATTTTTATCTTGCTAAGACTCTCTTACTAATTTTTTGCTTTTTAGATAAAATTTCTTATCGTTGGTCACAATGACCATAGCTGTTGTGACACTAGTTTATATATATATATATATATATATATATATATATATATATATATATATATATATATATATATATATTAATATATATATATATATATATATATATATATATATACACGCAAAGAAACACTGCTCCCCACGGCGTAAAACGTCTACAAGACAGACACAGATACTAAATAGAAAGCGAATAAAGGAGAGAGAGAGAGAGAGAGAGAGAGAGAGAGAGAGAGAGAGAGAGAGAGAGACCGGAATCTAGTCTGCCACAGCCGATAATAAGAAGCACATTAGATCGCTCTCCCGCGGCTCGGGAAAGGAGATCGGAAACCATAAAAGTGAGCGACTGAGCAATGATGCGTTGGCGGAACAATATCGGTGACACGATGTAATGCCGAGCTTCAGGATGGCGACGCCCATTCTCTCTCTCTCTCTCTCTCTCTCTCTCTCTCTCTCTCTCTCTCTCTCTGTCGACATCGAGTACCGATTGGCGGTAATATTTGATGGGTTTTAATGGTACTCTCAGAGATTATTATTATTATTATTATTATTATTATTATTATTATTATTATTATCATTATTATTATTATTATTATTATTATTATTCATTCAGGATAAGCCTGAGGGCTGCATCGGGGAAGATAGCCCATTGAGGAATGAAAACTAGGAAATAAATGGATAAGTAATAAATAACAAATAAAACATCCTAAGATAACTTGTATCCCTGTGTGCATCAAATTTAGGGGCTCCTAACATGCATATATTCGATTTGAGAAATTGCTAAAATTCACCTTAAAACCAATATTTGCAATCTATTATTCTGTTTATCTATTCTAAGGTAAAGTCATCCACATTAAGCATCCATAACCAAGGTCTAATTGAGTGTCTAAAAGTTCTCATATCGAAACAAAGTTCCAGTTGAATAATGGAAAGTTTATTAGGATAATAATAAAGGTAATGAAGGCAATGTTACTTGTATAATTCAAAAGTGTGCCATAGAATTAACTTCCCATCTAGTGGGCACTTAATGTATGCTAGAAAAACAGCAGAAATCAAAATGCATAATAAACGACCCAAGGCATGGATGACCCGAAATTAGGTCATCACCAGCAGCAGCAGCAGCAAGGACAAGAAGACTACATGCGACAGGGGATGGCAGCATCTAGATGATGGAATTAATCTCAATTCTAATCACTAAGTCGATCTGCCTCTCCTTATTAATCATGTGCTGCCGAGTAATCATTACCAGAGACAGTGACAGACCACATCATCACTTCGGCTCAGACCATCATGTGGGTCTTCTTCGATATGGAGACCTTTTCTCTTTCTTCATCCTCCTCCTCCTCCTCCTTCGTGGGAAGATGTTTAAGAAAAATCTCTATTGTGTTAAATGGAGAATCTTTGTTTTGGTATGTAAAGCGTTTGGATTAAAGTCAAGGCCAAATTCAAAGATTTGAAGGTAATTGTAAAGTAAGCTAACTCCATAGCCCCCCCCCCCTCTCTCTCTCTCTCTCTCTCTCTCTCTCTCTCTCTCTCTCTCAAGGCCTCTAAGGTCTTCCAAGAGGTCTGTAGCGCATGATGCTGCCACAACTTCTCCAGGGTTCCTCTGGTCTTAATGGGAATTCCGTGGTCAAGTCATCGGCGGATCCTTTTGTCGTGCTTCGCTGAGGCCTCTCTCTCTCTCTCTCTCTCTCTCTCTCTCTCTCTCTCTCTCTCTCTCTCTCTCTCTCTCTCTCTCTCTAAGATTGATGTTACATAAGTATGTTTGTTTGCGTTTTGTGCCCTCCTGTCACTCCGACGGCCTGTGTTTATTTTGTTAGTCGCTGAATGATCCTTTGTCTCTGGATTGAAAAAATAAATCCTATGGTGTTGTTTTCCTTTCACATGGTCAAACACATACACTCGCACACTGCTTTCTTCTTCTTTCCTCGGCACCCCTTAACCTCGAGATACTATATAACCACCCTATATCTCATCTAGTCCCCCCCTCCATATCCCTTCCCCCAATACCTCCTCCCAATTGACCTCGTGACCACATGATGAAGACTCCTGTGACCCCTCCTCAGTGTGACCCCCATTTGATATCTCTAGCTGTCACTCCCTCTTACACACCGTGCCCTTCATCCTTGAGAGTTTCTCTCATATTTTGTCAGCGTGCCCAATGGAAACAGCATCGATCATAAGGTTTCAGTGCCAAGCAAAAGACTTAGGCTGATAGGTTTTGTCATTAGCAAACATTAGAAAGAAAAAAAAATGGAATAGCAAAAAATTGCAATAAATTAAAAGAAAATATCATGTCGGATTACTGACCACAAAGGCTAGCACTGTTAGGAAACTTGTTTATTGAATCTATTCTAAATAACGAAGATATGATCACCCCTACGTGATTTTCACCCCAGCGGTATCAGTTACCCAAAGGTTAGATTTCTTCACAGTGACTGCACTCACTGTTCAAGTATGTCATGTTAATTCATGTACCCAGGTCAAGGCGAGTTTTCCTTTTGCAGCACATGCCTTCTAAGAATTCAGGGTCTGATACTATTAACTCTATATTAGTAATGCACTTTATTTTAGCTCATTGGCATTCATAATAGAGCATACAAATACAAATGCGTTATAACAAAATAAGATGTCTTAAGGTTTTTTTTTTTTTTCTCCTGATTATCCCCTCTCATTAGAACCAATGTCATTTTAAAGCTGAGACCACCATCGTTTTTACCGCCGTGCCCATTGATCAATGTCAAAATGAGGAGAGAGAGAGAGAGAGAGAGAGAGAGAGAGAGAGAGAGAGAGAGAGAGAGGAGAGAGAGATTCAGATCTGGTGAATGAATGATCAGGAATGATTTTGTGGTATGTCGTCTGCGATCGTAATGTCTCATTTAAGTTTCGTGAAATGTCCTAGAAGACTTTCATCCATCCTGCTCCCAATTCCTTCCATCCTTATATCCTAACCCATTCAATCACTTCCCCTTTCACGTCCTTTTTCTATCTTTTCCACCTGTTTTGGGAAGGGCCGTTTGGGCCAGCCGGGACGGCGGTCAAAATTAGAGGGATGAGGTTGAACCGCCTATTACGTCTAGGCCTATGCTGCCCAGTCCCCTAGTGCCTCCTCTTCTGCCCTCCGGTTATCAAAAAAAAAAAAAAAAAAAAATTAGAATCAAAATAAAAGTAAGAAACTGTATTTACCATCGATAAAAATTCAGCTGTTTCTAGGCCACTGCATGACAAAGGCCATAGACATGTCCTTATTCTTATCTGGGGTTTGGCAACTTTTTATCACCACGCTGGCCACTGCGGATTGATGGTGGTGGGAGACCTTGGCAGGATTGTTCGCAGCAAACTATCCTAGTAAGGGAGGTCCTAACCTAATCATGTCTATACGCAAACCCCTTCACTGCGTTAAGGTATACCCAGTCAATGATGAATATATGCAAGGAAAGCGTCTGCCCTACCAGCACAATAAAAAATTTGTGCTGATTCAATTCAAGTTATGGGATTGGCCATTCTAACTTCGTTCTTGGGACAATCTTCGAGTAATTGACAGGTTAACTCAAGTGATGACATTCTAGGTGCATTTTCTCCCTATAGGATAAGTTAGCTTTGCATTATCCCGAATTATGCCAAGTTAACGTAAGTTGCGAGAGCAGACGTGGCTACATTATTAGCTAATTGTAATCATGCAACCAATTTGATTTTCCTATTTTATTATTATTTTTTTTTATTAAACATTTCTTATAGTTTTAGTTCTTATCGTGAAGAGAGAGACATTTTTCAAAATTATTCATTCCCGCGACCGCAAGTGAACGAATGGGACAGTGTGGGCTGGCAGCGTGGGTTATAACTGTGGGTGTGGGTGTGGTGATTACAGGGTGTGGGGTTGTAGTGTAAACACAGGTCACCCAACTAGTCATTAGATCGAACGGGGGTGACTGAATGTGAGGGGGGGGGGGGTGTGGGCACTCGCGAATCCCTTCTCTTCTTTATCATTTGAAATACGAACAAAGTATTGTGTTCAGTCATAGCAATAATAAAATATGTAAAAAAAAATAGCTATATATTTTTATCTAACTGAAAATTTAGTGCTGAAAATGGCATGGCATTTATTCTAAAACAACTAGGGTCCAAAATTCAAGATAATAAAGATCGAGTACTTGTCGAAAATTCCCAGAAGAGGAAAGTAAAATTGTGATATTTTCGTCCTTCAGTGAGAATTGAATTAAAATGCCAGTATCCAAAAGCAAAAGAAAACTGTAAAATATGAGGAATGTAAAAGGTCGCCAAGAGAAAACCACTGAGTCGTGACATACTGATTAGATTAGGCAAGGAGATATGGACGTGGCCATCCACGACGACAAATATATATATATACAAGAAAACAGAAACTGTTGCGTAAATAAGTAGATACAGATGGCTAAGCAAACTCGTAGTTTGATGCAGGTAACTCGACAAATTAGCTGAAAAGGTTGTGGTGGCCGATGTGGTAACGTCCATGACTAATGAACGCCAGACTGTGGTTCGAGTCCCGCTCAAACTCGTTAGTTTCTTTGGGGAGCCTATAGATCTATCTCAGGAGTCATCAGCAGCCATTGCCTGGTCCTCCTTGGTCATAGCTTGGGTGGAGAGGTGGCTTGGGGTCTGACCATATATATGGTCAATCTTTAGAGTCTTGTCCCTCTCGATATAGCAATTTCACTGTCCCTTGGCCCTGCCATTCACGAGAACCCTTTAAACCTTTGAAAAGCTTTTGATATGATTCGTTTATGTAAATGAGCATTGCAGCCACAGGGATATATTTCTGGTATTCTATTAAAGGAATTAGAAAATGCATAAGAAATTTATTGAATTTCAGGCTAATAAAATCATTACTGAAAATGGGAGAGAGAATTGTGGGCGTGTTACCGCAAGTACAAATTGGTCTTTTATTTTTAGGTGAGGAAATATGACTTTAAAGTTAAACAACGAAATGTAATCAAGTTTTGTTTGAACCTTTACATAAATCATGGCCCAAGAAATATATAAACCTCTGTTGGATCATTACACGTTAGGTGCATGGGAAAAAGTGTCCATGTCTCTGTCTCATTCCCACAGTCGAAGGAAGGAGATTCTTCAAGTTTACCTGTGGAGGCCTCATCATATAGCCAGTTGTCCTTTACTCGAGACATCCCGCTGAAACTACACTATAGTCTCCTTGTAAGGAATCCTATCCTAAGCACCATTAATCATTATCCTCGATAGATTTATGAATGATCTCACTATTCAAATTTTTGTTGCTTAGTTCAATGCAAAGGAAATAATGGTACACGTACAAATAAGCGATTATTCTCTCTCTCTCTCTCTCTCTCTCTCTCTCTCTCTCTCTCTCTCGCTGACGAAATTTTCGACTTGGCCCCTTCCGAGAGATGGTCATCATGAGCGGCGGGGTTCAAGTGAAGATGCTACAACCCACCATTATGTGAAGCTGACGTACGTGAGATGGGCGGATGGGCGGCAGATGTCGAAAGCCCACACCACAGACACTCGCGCACGTACGAACGCTCTCATGACACCACCTACCGAACCGGATGACACCGTTATCAAAATGTCACTTTTGATTCTCCAAGAACACAGATCATAAGAGGAAGGAAATTAAGTTGTTGGGAAAATTCCTTTTTTTTTACTAAGAGTTTCGATTGAAATCACCACCATTTTTATTTTTCTGAATAATGTTCGAAACGCAGAAATAATAATAGGAATTAGGGTATTACAAACTAAACAGTAATTTGCTAGAAAGGATTTTCCATGCGCGCCTTCATGCTAAATACTTTAATCAAACTTAAACATGTTATCAATCAAAGAAGAACTCTGGTTTAGCCACAGCTATTTTTATCGAACATGCTTAGATCAAAGATAAAACTCGCTCGATAGATAACAATCTGTTTGTAATGTATTGGTATGATGTTCACTGCCATAAATTGCATATTCTAAAGCAAATCAACTAAATCAAAGACAGGGGGCACTAACTGTCCATCTAAACTATCAACCGGTTGATCCAACAATGAATACAAACCGGTTGATCCAACAACCAACACACACACTAACGACCAGTAGCTGAAGCACCTGGCAATTTAAGGGTCGTGATTAAGTCCCTTTTTTCAACACTAACCAGACAACGCCGTCTGCATTTTTTATATTCCCAGTATAAACTGTGGACCACTGGTCATGGCCATGGAATTCTTCCCTGACGTCTTGGACATGAAAAATAATCTAATATAAAAAAAGAGACGATAATGGCCGCTGGTTAAAGTCGGGTGAGGGCATAATTACACACCAGGCTTTAAAGAAATGAAAATTGGATCCGAGACTCATCATTATATAACTGACGTTTTTTTTAGAATATGCAATGATCAAAGTAACATCATTAGATGCGATTACTGAATAAGACATCGAAAGGGAAATGAGGTCGAAATGAAAACGAAGAATTGCATCATATTCTGCGTCGAATAATGAGAGAGAGAGAGAGAGAGAGAGAGAGAGAGAGAGAGAGAGAGAGAGAGAGAATCATGGGGGGGGATTTATTTTATAACTGACCCTTTAGTCTCTTCTTGACTTCGTTGAGTCCAGAGAAGGTTAAAAAAAAACGAGCACGACTGAGTATTTTAGAAAGTTATTATTAAGGTGGCGATGGATGATTTCCAGTAGCCCCATAATGGAGATATCGTGACATGCTCCAGGGAGCGCTCCGGCTGTTGCTGTTCCAGAGGACGCTCACAAGGGGATGATGATGAGGAACATCGCCACGCTACTAATCTCTCTAAAATTATCTATTTGTGCATCATATATATATATATATATATATATAATGAGGTGGCTCTAGAGAAAGATGGCAATAGTCCCTGTCGCAGCCACTGATATATCAGAAAGTATATCTTTATGCTTGGCTTTAAAGTATAAGCAACAATGGAGAGAGAGAGAGAGAGAGAGAGAGAGAGAGAGAGAGAGAGAAATGTATCGTTTGATGGTTCCCGAGACTTGGGCTGGAGTGTGGCACACAGCAGAGGCTTCGTTTGATGATTCCAGGAGGGTCGCTTAGGTAATATTCCAGACGAACGGGTCCTTCCAGGCTCGTCACACACCCGCGGGCACCTATCCTCTTGGGGTATAATTTCTCGTTCTCCTTTTCCTTATTCTCCTCCTCCTCCTATTTGGTGTCTCTGTCCTTGTACAGTTTCCTTCGAAGGCTTTTCCATTTAATGTCCATAAAGGGGGATATTTTAGCGAAGATTTGATAGAGATTATTTGGACTCTTCTGTTGATATTATTACCAATCTCTCTCTCTCTCTCTCTCCTCTCTCTCTCTCTCTCTCTCTCTCTCTCTCTCTCCAGTAAAGCATTAAATAGATACGGCCGATTCGTGGACACTGTTCTTTATATATATCAATCAATCAAATCATTCCCGGAAAACCAGCTTTGCTTTTGGACAGTCAGTCCTTTCATACAAATATCAACATCAGGTGGCTGTTACATTGCTGTGGTGGTCAATAACCATTTGAGTATGAATTTGAGTGGAGTTTGCATTAATTAATTAATTATTATTATTATTATTATTTTAAATATTAGGGTTATAAATTCTCAAACATTTAGATGTTTATGGTATATATACATGATTCATCAGCTCGTCAGTATTTTATGGAATTAGTTTTTATATATAGATTTTGATTAACCATTCTCATCATTCGAAGCGTTTTTGATATCAAATATATTTTCTTGAATTGTAATACTTAGATATTTATTATTAATGATAACGGAGACAAATTCATTATATAAAAAATGACAGCAAAATATACTCTCTCTCTCTCTCTCTCTCTCTCTCTCTCTCTCTCTCTCTCTCTCTCCGTCGTTGTCCTCCCTTATAGTTTAACTTCTCCAAAATACAGGACCTGCCATTCACAGCTTTTCCATTACACCCCTCGGGTCAACAGGCTCATGGTCAACGGGACAGGCCCAAATTCCTGACAGTAACCATCATCTACGCCCCTGTCCATCTACAAGGTGACGGGCAAGGGACGTATCTCGTCTTATTTTCAAAGACGAGAGATTTTATATTTGTTTTATATCTTTTCCCATAATAACTTCTAAATATTTTACGTGTATAAGAGAGATGTCTGAGGTCGATTTATTCTGCGCTCTTGGAATTTGTACCGAAAATATGGATATTCTCTTGCCCACTAAAAGAAATTAAAGGTTTGATTTAGAAAATTTCAACCAGTTGAAAAATCATATCTACCGCTTAGAATTCAAGTCATGGCGCTTCCTTAGATATGAGCAAAATTCTAAAGGATGATTATGCAATTCTCTAAAATCACACTTGTGATTTGTATAATAACCAGTGTATGTAAAGTAAGGTGGGAAAATCTAGTTCGAACAATACTGTATCTTTTCCGGGAAAGGTGGGCAAAAGCGCTCTCTCTCTCTCTCTCTCTCTCTCTCTCTCTCTCTCTCTCTCTGCAGCAAAGAATGCTTCATCTATTCACCACTACATCTTTACAAACGTAATACATTGTCACTACAATGCCCTCACTATCTACTGCAGCCTAGACCACGGCTCAGCTGCTCCCCCCTCTCTTCCTCCTCCCATTCCCCCCCCCCCAGAACCCCCCTCCCCCCTTTCCCCAAACAACCTTCAGTTTCGCCTTCGCTTCGAGTTCATTAGATTAGCAGCGATCACCGATACCTGGGAGTGAGGAGAGAAAAGTGCTGAACTGTGTGTGTATATGTGTATGTTTCCCCCTTTCTCGGCCACCTGTCTGGATCCCATACAATGAATAAGAGACATAATTTCCCTTTTTTATTTGTTTATACAGGGCGCTTCAATGTTTAAATGACCCTCACCATTTAGTAATCGTCTTCATTTATACTGGCAGTTTATTTCTTTTTATTATGCGTAACCCTTCATAAATATTTTTTTTTACTGTTAAAGATACAGTATGACGTTTATTAAGTATGTACTTCTAAGTGACCACAACTGGCGTCACGTGTATTAAATCCATCGATAACTTCACTAGCGAGTAATATTACGCAAGAGATATAACTAAGGTCAATAATACGCCATTTTTTGTTACCAGATACTAAAGATGGGTGAAAGAATAGTGAGGACAGTTAGCTAACTAACCATGTTAGGGAATAGTTTTAAATGTATCCAGTTTGGAGTCAACAATCATCTTAATTATTATGTAGGAGAAATATCATTACAAGATAAAGTGGCTTAACAAGCCTCCCCCCCCCCCCACATACCATACTCATAGTCTTAACTACAGAAGGTTGCCATGGCCGTCAAATCTTGTCATCCCAGCCATCGATAGCGACCCATCGCATTCCTCATGACCCACGCGTCCATTCGCATCAGAATAAATTCGACGACGTGGCTATGTGACAGGCTCGCCAGCAATTACTCTTGGGGTATTCAGATGTATTTTTATGCGTCTAATGGGCATAGTCTACCCTTCAGTCATCTGTCAAGAACAAGATGACCCCAGATGCCTATCTGGCAAGGAATAGCCAGAAGGCTTATGGAGGAATACTCTTACAGTAGGGACTAGCGCTGTTGTTTTGAAATGTACCGTGATTTGGACGAACCATGTCGAAGCTCCTTTCATAGGATGAGGAATATCAAAATACTTCACGATATGGTCGAGTTATGTCGAAAAATTCTTGATATAGGCGAACGTTTCGACATAAGTCGTGTCGAAAAATTCTTGATATAGGCGAACGTTTCGACATAAGTCGTGTCGAAAAATTCTTGATATAGACGAACGTTTCGACATAAGTCGTGTCGAAAAATTCTTGATATAGGCGAACGTTTCGACATAAGTCGTGTCGAAAAATTCTTGATATAGATGAACGTTTCGACATAATTCGCCTATATCAAGAAACGTTTCGACATAACTCGACCATATCGTGAAGTATTTCGATATTATGTCAAAACATTACTCAATATGGCTGAATTATAACAAAAACTGTCTTGATATGGACGATTTATGTCTAAACGTTTATTGATATGGATAATGATATGGCCAAACGTTTCGTGATATAGACGAGATATTTCAAAACACTTCACAATAGGGAAGTTTCTTCGAAACGCTTCAGGATACAAATGACCTTTTTAAAGACGCTTCTTAATATACACGACCAATTGAAAGTTTCAAAATATACACAAAATGTGTCTAAATATTCCACAATCCAGGAGAGATATGCTGAAATGCTTAACAAAATAGAAGATATAGAGAAACTATTCATTCCGAGGAAAAAGGTCTGTCGAAAAGCTTTTACAACACAGAAGATAATTATTTGAAATAATCTTTTCATAACATATAAGTGCTATTTCAAAATGCTGCTAAGAATGTATTTTATGAGTGCCACTTTTTAACCCTTGTGCCACTTATGTTTCATTTTTTATCGGACCAATTACTATATCATTATGAATGCGATATAAAAAAAAGTCCTCTGTCCTTCATCAAAGAGTTCCCAGAAGAAGCCATTTGGCTATGACCCCTCCTATAAAAAATGGTATGCGACCAGCACGTGTGTGACGTATCCATCAAGAAAGACAAGTCATATGATGATGGAAATGATGATTATGATGATGATGTATGTTTGCTGTTGTTTACAGAAAATATTATATCGTTATTATCTAACTTTTCCCCATTATTTTATTTGGAAGTTGTTGCCTCTATTGGCTATCGGCATTAAAATACCAAGTGTTAATAATGGCTGCATAACTGTCCAAGCACAATTACCAATAATAATCTTTACGAGATAATATATAGGTTTTTACAATCATTACTTTGTACAATATACTCAATATGTGTAAGCAAGCGGTGCATTTATGGGTACGAAAAAAATCGGGTAATGGAGAACAGGCCTCTCTCTCTCTCTCTCTCTCTCTCTCTCTCTCTCTCTCAAGACACTTCGTTATGTGCCTTATTGCTCTCCGAAAATCTCACATCCTATAAGTTCCCACACTGATATCACGCGCTGGTCGTAAACAGATAGATAGGAAATGCAACTATGGTGTGTTTTGATAACTGACTGTGACAAATTGATTTTAGAGAATGACTCAAATTCTCTTATGTATTTGATTCTTTGCCAATAAAGGGGAAAAAATCATTGTAACTAAACAAAACAAGATACACGCACATATACTAAAACACAATTTTATATATATATATACATATATATATATATATATATATACACATATATATATATATATATATACATATATATATATATATATATATATATGAAAGTTATAATCTAACAAAATTACATCACAATCCTGTTAACGGTTTCCCACAAGGCTTATTGCACCTGTTGAGAATCTGTATGAAATAAATAAATACTTACGGATACAAATAAAAAACGAATATAACATTTTGTTTTCTTTTTTTTTGGTGAATCACATGATATCCAATTATGTATACATGAAAAAATCCTCGTGGGCCTAAGCCTACCATTCTAATATTACTTTCCCAGAAAGAATTCCCATGGCTTATCTCTCTCTCTCTCTCTCTCTCTCTCTCTCTCTCTCTCTCTCTCGCGTTGGGTCATTAAATTCTTAAAATCTAATCCGTCACCGTCTCCACACATGTTGATATCTCCTTTCACGTTATTGCAATTGTTTTGTCATTTAGAGGTTTACTCTCATTATCATTCATTATTACTCCATTCCATTTACAATGTTTACTGCAACTCGAATAACAATCTCACACTCTAATATCACAATATATGGCCACTATTTTACATCTCCATCTCATTAACACGTATTTCTTCTTTCCCGGTTCTTCTATTCCTTCCATCCCAATTTCTATTCGAACTTCTCCTTAAACTTCTTCAACTGTGCGTTTCCATCATCATCCCAAAAACGGAAATGTCCTCTGTTTCTTTCCAGTTTTCCTTCTCTCTTTCCATCTTCTTCTTGTGGCACCTCACCAGCGCCTTGTCTTTGGGGGTTTAGATTTTTAGGACGGACTTTGGAGGGGTGAGGGGGGGTAGGGGGTCAAAATTAATCAGAGTCGCCCTTGTCCCCTCTCGGCCGAAGGACGCAAATCGAAACACCGTCAGGATGCGACGCGAGCCCCTACTCCATTAAAATGAAGACGTAGACAAACAAAAATGAAACCCCCCTTCCCTTCCCTCCCCTCCCCTACCACCCCCCTTTCTCGTAGCCCAACCCTTCCTTCCCCCTCCTTTTTCGTTCGCATTTTGGTCCTTCAATTGTCATTTTCTCGTTTTCCGAGGAGTTTTCGAAAAGAGAATAGGGTGGGAGGGAGGATGGTGGGTGTGAAGGGGAGGGAGATAGATGGACAGGGGAGGGGGATTTGATGGATATTGGGGTGGTGTGGGGGGGGGAGTTGCTAGTGCCGTGTTTAGACAAATAATGGGATGGTTAAGTTAATGGTTAGGTGAGAGAAAAGTGGGTGCGATTCTTCCCTAATAAGATGGAGTGATTTTATAAAATGTTATTTTCAGATGAGAAATGATGCTTGGTTTTTAAAACGAGGTTCGTATTTATTAAAGTATATATATATATATATATATATACATATATATATATAATATACATATACATATACATATATATATACATATATATATATATATATATATATATATTTATATATGTATATGTGTATATATGTGTGTGTGTACAGAAACACATGGCATATACATTTATATATAACTGATATGCGTTTATGCTTAATCTTATCATATATTCCTTGCATCTCTTCCAACCAATCATTTATGTTTTGTAGAGAATACAAGACAGATCAAATCGATGGGTTCAACCTCATTAAAACGCGAGAGAGAGAGAGAGAGAGAGAGAGAGAGAGAGAGAGAGAGAGAGAGATTGTTTTTTTCTGAATCGCAACTTGCCCGTAAATGTCACCGAGAGGGGAAAAATCTTGTAACCGAGAGGGATACACGAATAACCGTTCTACATGATGCAGAGATCAATCACGTGGCGAAGCATCGCTGAAAATGCCACCATGCATGAGCGAGGGCAGGTCATGAGGAAGATGACCCTTATCGGGGTTACGCCTCTTCCCCATCCCCCTCCCGTACACGTCATTTCTATCTCATCACTCCCTTCTAACCCCCCCCCCCCCCCTCCCCAATCCGTACCACCCAGCCGCTCTTCACCAGATGTCAAATGTCCCATACATCGAAATACTCATAATTGAGACTCGAGCAACTCATTACGTTTCTTGAGGAGCACCGGCCGTTACGTCACAGAGAGACCAAAATGTTTTCCGATAACAACATCTTAAAGGACAGTGCGGATGCTGAGGCCGGATTCGTTCGTTCTCCAGCGGGCTGTTTACGATTAGCGTCGGAAGACGAGGCCGCGACCGTAAGCAAAACTCCGAACGCGGTCACCGGGGATCCTTAATGGCGGGGACCCAGTCCATACATATTAATCAGCCCCTGAGAAGAGTACCACCTGAAAACCCCGACCGGCATCACGATTAAAATCCAATATTTAAAACTGTAAACTCTGTCTCCTGCCCGACGCCATTCTTCTTAAATTAATATCATCGACCAAGAGATGGCATAGCGCCGTATCCCTTCGGTCGTCTGAACCCCGCCGATTGGGCCTTGCGTCCCGTTCCTCGAAGGGTGACAATGAGGCCGCTTGTTTATTTAGCGCATGGGTTAATGATGCTTGCTGAAAAGTATATGAAACGACGCGCTAAAGGAGAAATATCCAAATAAGATGAGGGCATGTGCGGACCGAGGATTGGATGCAACATTTCTCAACAAAAGGGACTATACTGCCTGGCACTCTGGTGGTGTCTCGAACCACGAGCGCTTCGCGACGACGACTTCTGCTTGGTCAGCGTCTTTCTCCTATCCTTGGATATTCAGTTCATAACCTAAGGAAAGAAAAGTTGAACTATCCAAGCCTTTTGATATGGGCTGTTTTCGAAGGTGGTGATGAAATGTCACATTGTGCGTGAATCAATACACATTTTCACTTCAAAAGAAACCACAAAAAAAAAAAAAAAAAGTTTAAGCAAGATTGAAACCATTCAAAATGTTATCAAGGATCTGAACGCGTCGGGAAATAAGACACTAAGCGACATTACAAGGCTACAGCATCAGGCACTATTGTGAGAATGGACTCCCCCCCCCCCTTCTCTCTCTCACACACATTTTTTTTTATTATAACCGCCTTCACTCAGCGGGGTATGGGGCAAAACTAAGAGAATAATTTTTATCACTCCTAATCACACCCCCTGTGAACTACAACTCCTAATACTACTACTATTACTACTACTGCTATAGTACTACAGCACCTCGAGTGTTGTTCTAAAAAAATACTTTAGTTATGGCTCAGTTGAATCTGTCCAAGCGCCTCGTTTGCATTTTCTATGACGCTAATGTTTCTCTAATGGTGAATTTCGACCATTCCATTAAGTTAATTTCATATGCGTATGCAAATGTATCTATTGTGTCCTTTAAAGTTCAGGAGTTCATTCTCTGTTGTGCTGCTTAGAACTTTTGCTTTGAAGCTTATGAGGCAAAAAAGTACAGGCACCCCAGATACTGAACACTTTTGCATTGTGAACTTTATAAGCATTAAAACAGAATTTCTTGAGAAATATCCATGGACTCATGCATGTGGATAAACTGAAGTATAAAACATGCAATTTTCCATTACGGGAAAATTTGTTTTAAATGAATTTTAGAAACGTTTCGAGTTCAGAAAGGCTTCAATGATGATTTATGTTATGATGCAATAACCAAAATTGTGTGTGTGTAGATTAATCTCGCCGGCACGGTTTCTTGCTCCTGGAAAAGCCCCTATCAAAATAAATAAAATTCTAATGCCTCAGTCTTTTAGAAAAGCCCCAACCAAAATAAATAAAATTCTAATGCTTCAGTCCTATCCCTTCCTCCTTTTCCGAACACAGACCTATGCAGTGGCACGACGCAAGGGACGAAATCTAATAACATAAAGATATTCACATCGCTGGTGGTGAGGTCACACACACGGCTCGACGATACGATCAACGTCTGTTACCACAACATAGGACATATCAGGACCAATTCGAAAGCCCCCAGGGGGGTGGGGGGGTGGGGGGGGGGGGCGCTGGAGGGTGGCTGTCCTTCCGCCAATCTTTGCCCAAACAAAAACCGCAGTCACAGAGGGGACCTCTATGACATTAGGCGATTTACATATAGGCCTAAATAATCATTCCCCAAGAAAAAGAATAAGTCTTCTGTCACAGATTTTGGGGTATTTTTATGCCGCCTTGACCAATAGAGGAATTATTATAGCTAGATTAGAGAAAAGACTTTAATTTTGTTTTTTTACTTTTATATTCTTATTCTAGACAGACAGACAGACAGACTTATAAATCTTCCCTATAAACCTTTAAAAATAAATATAATTAAACCTCTTGTTTTCTCCACAGTAATTTAAAACGATTCCCCTTGAAAAAAAAAATATCATAATTGGTTAAACCAAGACTTGCAATACCAAAATCAGGAAATAAGAACAGGGTCCAGACAAAGAGAGAAAAATGTGGTATTTGATATGACAAATGAAGAAAAAAAAAGATAAAAAGTGAAAGGCAACATGATCACTCATTCCCGATCAATTTTGTGACAGACGTTCGGTCATGCCAGATCTCAATGGAACCCGATGCCACGTAGAAGACGGATTGATTGATTTATATTATATTCTGGCGTTACTGGAGCTGAGGTCATAGCACACCAAATAGCTTTGAGACTTCCGTTTAATGAAGGAATGAGCAATCGATGAAAAATATATGAATGCATATTTGGAGGAAGAAACAATGAGAGTATACGGAATATTAATGGCAAATAGTTATACGACCTCGCCTACTGACCTACTTGGATTTGTAATTAACATTCCATCAGACAATCTCTTTAATTAATAAAGATTAATGCAGATCTAATTATCAATATAGACTATCTCAACTACTATTACTATCTGGTTGTAAGCGGACAAACCTCCAAGAGCGGACGGAAGCCTAATTAAAGAAAACAGCGGTCAAATTGAGATAATGTTACCCGTGTATTTAGTCCGACGTAACGCGGTTACTTGCACAGCGGACCTCACTTGCGGTTACCCTGTGGTGTTCGGCCGCAAGGATGAGGTTGCCCCAGGTGAAAACTTAAGGGTGTCTTCCTATGCCTCTGTTTCCTATTTTTATGTAGGTTCCTTCCGCAATTGGCCGGTCTAGATTCGCTTAATTTAGCACAGCTCTTACGTTCTTGAACTCAATACTGGCTTGTTATTTTGGGCTACTTTGAAAATTTGCTGGGCATGGAAACGGCTTTTTGATTTCTGGGACCGAATCACAAAGTACCAATATAAAAAGACTATAGTTAAATGAGAATATCTGAGAATAAAAGACAATAACATACCCAACGATTACATGTAACTTCCGTATTACCGTTCACAATATAATTATATTATAATAGAATTATACCATCATGCAAAAAAAAAAAAAAAAAAAAAATGTCAATATAAACAAATTTACAACAATACTAGGAAATCTGATAAGCCAGTAATCCCCGGGATTTTGTCCGAGTTTGTTTGTGAGAACGACTGTGACGGAGCCATAATGCCTTTATGACCGATTGGGACGGTGAGAAAACACACGGACACCGTCGCTAAAAAAAAGGCTGCTGGGTGGGTGGCCTCGGGGACTAAAGGTTTGTGGTTTGAGGGGCACAGGGTAGGGGGGGAGGGGGTGAGTGTCTCAGGACACAC